>NC_092816.1:182278315-182410815 GCF_023375885.2 Dermacentor andersoni
GTCGAAGCCACTCCTTTCTGACAAGGTGTTCGAGCACTTTATAGGTTTTGCTGGCGAAGTAGCACTTTTTTGTATTCAGCGGAAGGCCAGCAGCTGAGAGGCATGTCACGACCTCGTCGAGGCGCTGCAAGGGCTGATGGAAGGTCGACGAAAATATGATGATGTCGTCAAGGTAGCATAGGCAAGTCTTCCACTTTAGGCCCCGTAGTACGGTGTCAATCATCCGCTTAAATGTGGCGGGAGCATTGAGCAGGCCGAAAGGCATTACGTTAAATTCGTAAAGTCCATCGGGTGTGGCAAAGGCGGTTTTCTCCTTGTCTGCTTCGTGCATGGATCTGCCAGTATCCGGAGCGTAGATCAAGGCTGGAAAAATACTCAGCGCCTTGTAAAGAATCTAACGCATCATCTATTCGGGGCAGTGGATATACATCTTTGCAGGTTATTTTGTTCGAGGCACGGTAGTCTACGCAAAATCCCACTGAGCCGTCTTTCTTACACACCAAAACGACAGGTGACGACCAAGGGCTTTAGGAAGGGCGGATTATGCTACGTTTCAGCATGTCGGCAACGTGGGTATCGCTGATCTGGCGTTCGGCAGAAGAAACGCGATATGGCTGCCGGCGCACGATGGAAGTGCCATCTGTGTGTATGCGATGAGCCGTCGCAGAAGTCTGTCCCAGAAGAGGGCAGTGGACGTCGAAGGAGTCTTTATGCTTGGATAACAACGCCAGTGACTCCCCCGTTCACTTTGGCGTTACATCGGTGCTGATGGCACTAGCGAGAACAGAAGCAGGTACCGGATTTATAGCTGTGGGTGTTTGTGAAACAGCAGTAGCCGAACTAAGCACAGAGACAGGTTGAGTGTTCAAGACGCACATGACAACAGCGCCTTTAGGAAGCAGTACTGGCTCAGTGGTTGTGTTCAGCACAGCCAAAATGGCCGTGCCGTTGGTGAAGCGAACAAGGCCGGCTGCCAGAGCAATCCCTTCGGATAGGCTGTGGGCTGACGGTACAATTAAAACATCGCCATCGGTGAGGTTGGAGTTAACTACAAGGAGTTGTTCGCGGCCAGGTGGCACCATACGATCGTCAGCAGTTCATAAACGAAGGCGCGGTTCGTACACGTCGTCAGAATTGTCGGTCTCTGTCAAAGTAAGGAGGCGTTGACGACACGAGATGGAACAGACGCCGAAGTGAGAAAGTCCCACCCTAGTATAAGCATGTGAGCACAGGAAGACAACACTGCGAACTGGATATGGTGGCGTATCCTGTCGATCGAAACTCGAATGGTGCATTGTGCCGATGGCCGAATCACAGTATTTGCACCACGAAGAAGAGCTCCATTGTAAGGTGTAGTAACCTTGCGTAGACGAGAGCACAAGTCAGCGTGCATAATAGAAATAGCTGCTCCCGTATTAATCAATGCTGGAACTGGTACACCTTCTAAACACACGAGTAACGTATTGTCCGGGCACGCTGGAGGAATTCCAGTCTGTGCAAGCCATGCAGCTTTTCCTCTAAAAACTGCACCATCTTGTTTTTCGATCGGTAGTCAGGAGTGCGGGTGGCCGGTTGCAGGGGTGATGTCGAGCGTCGGAGAAGGGAGGGTGAGCGGCGGCGCCCTGGACGGTAGTTGCGAGGCGCTTAGAAGGTGGAGAAGGTGAGCGTGGGGAAAGCCGGCGATGGTAGGGACTCGGAGGAAGCAAGGGGTCTCTCGCATAAACATCGTAGCTACGGCGTTCGTCCTGTTGTCGTCTTCGGCAAAAGCGATATGGGCCCGTGAATACCGCAATAATAACAAATGGGTTGGGACGTAGGCCGGGAAGTGTAAAATGATGTAGCAGTCTGACGGGCTGCTAGAGTCACCAGATGGTTGGGAGCAGTAGCAGGAGCAGGAGGAGCAGTCTGAATGAACGATGGTCGCATAGCCGCAACCTGAGCATACGAGGTCGATGGCGAAGGAGGGGCACAGCTCGCAGCGCAGGGCATGGAGGACAGCTCCTCTTTGATGATGCCGCGCAGGCCAGGAACCGAAGGTTGAGGCTGCAGAAAGGGTGTACTGAGCAGGCCACACGCTTGGAGCTCTTCGCGTATGAGAGTCCGAATCAGCATACGCAGGTGCGCATCCCAGGAAGAAGGTGTGTCACAGGCGACAGGTGGTAAACGGATGGCCTGCAGTGCGTCCAGGTGTTGGTAAGTGGCGATCACATCGTTAACGGTATTCGGATTCTTGATCGCCAGTACGTTGAACGCGACGTGGGCAATGCCCTTTAGGATACCGCGAACACGATCAGATTCCGTCATGGTGGCGTCAACACGGCGGCGAAGGGCGAGGGCGTCCTCGATATAAGAGGTGTATGTTTCCCCGGGAAGTTGCATGCGGCCATCAAGCTTTTTCTTGCCAACCTCAGAGCGGACGTCGGGGGCGCCGAAAATCTGCCGTAGCTGGTGTTTAAATGCCGTCCAGTCAGGCAAGGTGCTCTCACGGTTAAGAAACCAAGTCCCGGCAACGTCAGTGAGGTAGAATGCGACGTTGCGAAACTTGTGCACATCATCCCACCGGTTCGACTCACTCACGCGGTCATTATTGTCCAGCCAGTCGTCAACGTCGTCACTGCGAAGGCCAGTGAACATGGGGCGATCGCGCTGCCGCGTGCTGACCGTTCATGAAGGAACGGCCAGTGGGGCAGAGACGGTGACGCCGGAGGCTCCTGGTCGATCTGCTTGGGGCTTGGTGGAGGACAGGCGGAGCAAACGGTGACCCGAACGAAGCTCGAGGGAAACTCAAAGGCGTAGATGATCGAGAGCCGCCTCCACCACTTGCGAGACAGCTGTTAAGCCTCGATGGCTTATTTTGCAGCTCGTGCGCTGAAGAAGGTTAAGGAGTAACATAATGCTCACAGTATATATATATATATATATATATATTTGAGGGATGGTAAAGAAAAAGAGAGCGTTGCAGAAAACTGTAATTATTCTAAAATTGTCACTAAGCTGCATAACGCTGCCTTTTAAGACCTCTAGGCCCATATCGCTGACTGAATGCTGATGGAAAACATGTACGGAGAGCAGGCACCAGTAAAGCGCGTTCTTCGACAACTTAGCGTAAGTCGACGGGCAACAATAAAGGGATTACTCAGAAATAGTGTTGGCCATTCAATCTCGAGTTATGGAAACGTAGATGCAGCAACGAAAAATGACCGCAGGCCTGGTGAGTTTGGCGCTTATATATAGACGAAGTGTTGACACACCTGTTTCCATGACAACCGATGACGCAAGTTTCCCACGGAAGTTCTTACACACGGGCAAGCGCGGGCGCCGCGGGGGACTGCGAAGAGCGAGGATTTTTTATTCTCCGCAGCATTTGCGTCATTGGCAGCTCGTAAACATCGGCAAACGAGCCCTCACCGGCAAGTGCTAGCTCGTCATTGGGAAATGCTCTTATTGCGCTTCGTCGCTCGGCTGGTCTGCGATGCGAGCCGCGGAAGCGCCGCCCAGTTCTGTCCGCGGTTTTCTTTAACGACGTTTCCGGGTCGCTCGCAACCTCGTTACAATCTCTGCCTGTACAACGGTGCACGTGCACTGAACGATTGCTTTACGACCGCGCGAGTTACGAGCGATTTACGGTGGGCGCCGGAGAATATAATCGCGCGTGGTTTCTTTGTATTCCCGTGTTCCCGTACCATCGTAAAATCTGTGAGGAAAACCGCACCAGCCTATGTGGCTGGGTAGCTTCCGTAATTTCTATTTGTCCGTTTTGTATCTTTCTGCTACGAGTTGCATTATATATCCAGGTAGTCTAGATCATATTCCATTCGGGCATAGAGGTTGCACGTGGTATACATTGGCGCGAAGGCAATCACCTAATGCACGTCGCTGATACAGTAGGGCGATTAGCCAATATTTATTGCATTGTGGGCAATTAAAAAATTCAGGGCTCTTTTTTTTATTCGCAACGGCCTTTTCAACATATTTTTGTATCTAGTTTGCCGAATGCAGAATTTGTTCAGTGTGGCCACTGTAACAAAGAAAATATCACATTTCGAGAACGCAATTTACCAAAAGAAACACAGATATGCCCTCGCACGGCCGTTCATGAGGGATTCTTATGTCGGCCCTTTCCCATTTAAACACATCTGAAATGCGCAACTAATTTTATTATATAATCCTTTAGGCAATATTAGTCAACTGCTGGTTTGAACAGGATTTGTTGCAAGTAAATCAATAGAAAGCAGTTACGATACACTGTCTGATTGAGGTAGCCGTAGATGTAACGAACGAACCCCGCGCGACTGGTGAATGTGATGTAAAAAACTAGAAAGCGAGAAGTAAAAATAGAGCGAAGCAGTCAAACTTGGCTTGGCACATTTTATTATTCCCCAAAGAGGGCTTTATGTCTGCAATACATGAACGTCCAATGTTACTTCCAGTAATTATTGTTAGCACAAATGCACGCAAAATGCCGGGAAGGCAATCCCAGTTGGGGAGAGGAAAGAACTAGGAACAGAATAGTTTTACGTTCGAATTTCTTTCTCATTTTATTTGTCACATACGTACAAGCGGAACCACCTAAATTTTCAATATACATATTCCTACAACAACGCAGAAATTCCTTTTTCGAGGACTTTCTGCAAGCTTTGTAAAGAAAAAGGCTGCAGACCCCATGCCCTGTGGGGATCCATGTTATTCGAAGCAGTATGCTGGGAGTCTACAAAATTAACGAAACGACCATGGGAGCACCAAGACGTAAGCGGTATTTCATCACCTTCTTGACACGCATGTCATGACCTATCATTTATATTCATCATACACTCTTGTCACACTATGCCAGTTTTTGTACATACCAAGATGTTAACGTCTGTTTCATGACCTACATGACACACATGTCAGGACACTCATGTCATGACCTACCATTTATGTTCGTCATACACTCTTGTCATACTATGCCAGTTTTGGCACCTGCTAAAATGACAAAACGACCATGAGAGCACGAAGGCGTGGCGCCAGATACTGTCAAAGTGGCAAATGTTCGCCAAAAATGCTTCCCATATATAAAATTCATCAATAATTACGATATTCCATAATTCGAAATTTGAGCGCAGCTCTAGTTTTCATTTCGCGATATATTAGCTGAAGTGGGCAATCTGTCTCGTGTGGCACGTTGCAAACGGAAAGAAGTGTGGAGCGACTGCCTGTCTCGCGAATCAGGAGATCACGAGAGGCAGCGCGTGAGCGCGACTCAGAGCAGCCGCCACATACAGGGCTCCGCTCATGCAGCGCTTTGTTTTCATATATTGTATTGGTGGCGTCATCGCTGAACAGACGACGCGCACTACTCTGGCTCCATGGCATAGCCATCGTTGTTGCAGAGCCCCTCTTGCGTGACACTGCGCTTTTCTTGTCACGCTTTCGCGATACCCTCCTCCTCCGCTTTCCGCCTCATAGTTCCGCTGCACCCTCCTCCTCCGCTTTCCTCCTGGCGCTTCCCTCGCTATCACCGTCTTTCATCACCCGCTGCGCTCCGCGTTCGCTCTTCCAATGTTCGCTTTGCTCCTTCGCTCGGTTACGCCGATGCCGTCGATGCCGTCGATGCCGTCGATGCCGATACCCACCGCAGAAACGGGCGCCTAAGAGCTGCGGTTTAAAAAAAATCAAGCGAAGTGTCCCATTCGGCTCTTTCTGCTGGGAGGAATGGGGCATCCTGAAGGAAGAATGGGACATTTTACGTATGGTCCTTAAGAGGAAGCTTTAGCTCGTGTGCTCCTATCTAAATACATGAAAAATGAGAATTCATTTTCCTCGGCAACCACTGTACCAAATTTCACGGGGTTTGTTGCATTTAAAAGAAAAACTTAAAATCTAGTGACTGTTAGTTTCGAATTTTCTATTTAGGTTGTCAATCTATTATTAAAAATTGGCAAAAATCGCAAGTTCTCAGAAAACAGAACTATCAAGTTTACAACTCGGTAACTCAGCAAGAAAAAATAATATCGCAATTCTGTGAATTGTACCTGATAGCACATCTAAAGCGGACAAATTTGATGTCTGACACATGAATCTAAAAAATGTATTAATATGTAATTACAACTTTTGCAAAACCCTCGTAAACAACGTAACAAATTCACGTAAGATGCAAACTTACAGATCAAATTTGTCCGCTTTAAATGGTCTAATGTATGTCGTTTACAAAACCGCGATATCTGTTCTTGATGCAGAGCTGTGAATTTGTAAACTTCGTGCTTCTAATATTTTCAAACTTCTGAATTTTTGAAAATTCTTTGAACAATATTCAAGCCCTAAATCAAAATTCTGCTTCCAACAGTCGCTAGAATTTAACTTTCTCTCTCAAATGCAGCAAATTTTATTAATATAGGTCCAGGGGTTATCTCAGAAAAACATTTTCGTGTTTTTACATGTATTTGAAGAGGCTGCGTTGGAGTTGGGCCCGAGCTAAAGCTTCCTCTTAAGATTGTCTACTCATCCTTATACATGGCCATGTCAATACGGAAAAGAAACAAGCATCTCAGTACTTTGCTTCCTCCTGCCACCTGTCGCAGTGCCATCTTTGGCACGATATGGTTGTCTGTTACTGAACGTACGTCCGCACAGGGCAGAACGAAGCATGCTCAGTTTACTTCTCTTCCTTTAATGACCTTCACTCCTATGTAAATGCAATCTTGACTTTACCCATAACAGCATTAGGGATCTTTTCCAGAAAAAAATTGTGCGAGCACAGTCGTACATAATTTCTTTTTTTAAGCTTGTCGGGGATCCTTCAATCATAGGTAAACATCAGCGCGAAGTAAAACTAGAAGAATCGGGACGACACAGGCAGATCCTAGTTTCTTGTTCTAGTTTTATTTCGTGTTGATTTTTTAGCTACGAATCAGTACCAACTCGCTCGAGTTAGCACGATTTTGATTTATATACTTCAAATCGATTCCTGGGATGGTCAGTGGCTCCTTGTCAGGGAGGGCTAAGTCACTCTCCAGCTCAATATTTTTGACGCCAAGGAATTAGACTTGCTATTCGTTGAGGTAGCAGTCTCGTAACGTGGACGTGAGAGGAGACGATGCAGGATGACGCTTTCGAGAAGTCGAGGAGGAAGAAGGGAGAATAAATAGTAACTGCGACCGTATGACCAACCAATCTTCGGGTCGTTACAAACATAGCGCAGTCCAATTCACGATCCTGAGTTAATCGCCTGATGGACCATACCGATTTCCCAAGGACAATGTGCGTCAACGTCACGGCTACCGATGTTGATGGTGTCAAGCTGGTGAGCTGTGCATACTGCGTCTGTGGTGGAAAGTCGGCCTGTTAGTTTGAAATTCGACGGCTTTTCCTAAAACGTGCACACATGCGTTTGGTGACCCAGCAGCGACGAGTACTCTCAAGATAAATAGCAGCGATAACTTTCACTGTCCACATTCCCTGGCAACGCGTTCTTGCAAAAAAGAAAGCAAAGCTCCCAAAGGCCATTATATTCACATATTCTTTGTGTCGTCCAAACCTTACAATCGCTACGAAAACATACATATCCTGTAATCAACAACCTGTATTCATTGCTCTGCAAAACGTATGCATCCAATCAGCATGTTGTAGTACGTTGGGTGGCTGGGGACAGGTGTACAGAGGCTAACGAGCTTGCAGATAAAATGACAGCTTCGATAGCAAGAAACCCTAGAACTCCGACCATACCCGTTCCTGCCATAGGCTGTAAGCTAATCTTACGCAAAACACTCCGGAGCAATTGGCAACACCTGTGGGGTGAGCAGACATTGAATAAGCTCCATCTAATTAAGCCATTTCCAGCGAACAGCCCATCATTAACAAAGTCACGACGATCTGAAGTTTTTTTTTTTTTTTTTTGCTACCTGAGAATAGGGCTTACATATGCTACACATTCATACCTTCTAAGTCGCGCTGAACCTCCCCTCTGTGGCAGATGTGGCGAAAGGCTGACCGTACTCCACGTCTTGCTGAAGTGCCGGTAAGCAGAAGAGCAAACACGGCACTCTCCTTTGGCATACAAACAGCGTATCCCTTTACACCCGACACTGTTTCTTTGCCCCGAGCCTCTATTTGAAAGCAAGGCATTGCTTAACTTTTTAAATGATGCTGTGCTGCATGTTGTTAGCCGGAGAGATTCGTCTCCTCCCTTTATCTAGAAGGTTTTGTTGCGAGCTTAGTGTTTAGTAGAGCACGTGCCTCCAGTCCCTTGTGCTCAAGGCCTCGACACATCTGAAAGTTGTCACTCACCGCATCAGCGACTCTCCTCACCATTTGTTCACGCTCTTTGGCCATCGCTGGCGCTTGCGCTGGCCCAGAAAACCCTATACATCATCATCAACGCCTTATTTTGCTGCAATTCGTGGCCCAGTACATTTATCGATCAGTATACGTGCTTACATGTACTAATTGTACTCTAGAAATAATCTGTCAGAAATTTATGTAGGGATAAAAAAGGAATTGTAGAGTAAATCTGGCAATAAAATTCCGACCGAAGCATGTTAAAGGGCCTGACAACCGATTTTTAAGGACATAGTTTTTTTATGTCGCAATGCAAAGCTCGCTCTCGGTAGTGTTTGCATCTTATGCGGTGACTTCCAAAATCTCGGGGATAATTAGTAAGCGGAGTCTTTTTATCTGAATAGCCTCTAAAAATTAAGAGTCCCTCCTTCAGCAACACTGAGAAGTGAGAGCGATCGATAGCCCGCCTTGCAAATTGTGAAAGCTGCCCATTGTTCTGCTTTCACAGGAGTGAGTGTAAGTGTGGTTAGCCATCAACATTTTGGCCTTTTCAACCAGTTTTAAAAATAAAAAGCTGTTGCAAGAAGTTCGCGTTGTTGTACAGACATTTCTTATATTTGTACCGCGTTTTTTTCCATGTACACGCCTACGTCATTGCTGGCTAGCCCCCATCGTTGTTGTACCGTCGATAGACGTGTCAATCCAACTCGTCGAAACGAAGGCGAAGGCAGCGCCACTTTTCCGCTCACTACAAACGAAGGCTTATCTGCACATTGTAATTCAGGGAAAACTTCCAATAATAAAAAGTATACTGCATCTCAAAACTAATAAAAAGGCCAGTAACCGCGTACATTCGTAGAAAGTCACCTGGTGGACCTCTTATGTAGCTTCATGCTTTTGGCGCGTGGGGCGCCAGAGGTCAGTTATCGCGACTTTTAGTTATGAATTAAAAACCTAAATCAACCTATAATGAGGAAAACGTGGCTAGTGTTAGCCACTACGATAGGGAATTATCCCACCAGCGGGGTTATCTCGATTCATGCTCGGGGCGGTTATCTGTCGATTTAAGGACAGGTTCGGTAGCAATCCCATTCCTCCTTCATCGTGTTGTCCCATTCGGCTAAAGCACAGAACGAAATCGCTGTTAACCTGGAAGAGTGTTTGATCAGGCTTAACAGTGCAGTGGCATAAAACATACTAGCTATGCAAGTTATAAAGATTGTTGTTGATCCACACCTCTGCCCGGCTATTTGGACTTCAGAGCGTTGAGAACAGTCGAGGAAAAAAAACAGAATAATTTTCCGTTTACCCTAACTTCTCCACGGCGAAGCAGCGCAAATTATTAGGCGAACTCTACGTGCCGTGGCTCTATCTGTGACGAGTTTCCTCTACGGCGAAGCAGAGATAGTGCTAAAGACCTTTGAACTCTCGCATTCCTGCGACCGTGCTACTTCTGCCGGCTCTCCGTTATACGAGAGAAAACAAAAGTGCTGTACACAGCGCACAATAAAAGTAAGTCATTGCGAATACAAGATGTAAGTAAATGACTGTAAACTCAGAATAAAAATTACAATATTAGCGTATGTTATAGGGGGCCTCCACAAGGTAAAATCCCGAAGGCACAGCATATACAATTGTTTCGCGTACTTCATTGGACACAAATTCTGGGCGTGATAGATACCTCAGGGCTGATACGCTTTCAAATCACTGTTGGAACTCACCAGTCTCATTACGGTTTTGGTCCAGCAGGCATACAATGTCGACGCATTGGGCAAACAAAGTACAGCTTCTCTCCCTGTTATCCTCGCCGGAAAGAGAAAAGAAAACAATGCGTTTCTTCTTATTTTTCTTGCTGTCTTTTTTTCATTTATTGTTCTCCCCTAAATCGTCCTCGCTGAGTGCGCAAAAATGGCTTCCGCAATACTTCGGACTCCACGTTTCCATTAGGCGGCGCAGGCGCTCGGCCGTGAGAGGACAACAAACGCTTGGCGTCGTCCGCTTGCGTTGCATCTGCATGGCGTTCGCCCTGCACTCTGCGCGCACCACTGAGCGGGGCATGGCGGGGTGAAGCTTTCAAGCGCGCACACCGCTGCCCTCCCGTTTCAAGTGATTGCGCGCAACTGAAAGTAAGCCGAGAGCATGGACATGGCGGAGTGGATTTCGAAGGCCGAGGTTTCCTCCGCAGTACGGCAGTCTAATGCGTCCGGATTCTTTATCCTGCTTTAGCTAAAGCTCCAAGCGAACGAAGATCGAAAAAGCACATTTACGGCAACTTGGAAGAGCTGAAATAGTGTCATGGCTACCATCCGGCCGCAGAAAAGCAGTGGTGGGTGAGGCTTCGCGGTATTCGTGCATATTGAGAAGCGCTGCTTCGCTAGGCCGCAGAGCTGGGAATTCTAGACGATGGATCTGGGATCCAACATTGATGGACAACACTATTATCGTAGAGAATGTTAAAGGAAAAGGAAAACTATCGGCCAGGGAGTGTTTGTGGGCTCTATATGTCTCTACCTTCCTGTTCTTCCTCCTGTCCTTATTTCATATGTCCCTTGTTCCGATAGGCCATCTACTGCACTGCCCTTAGCGCTTATATCTTTAAAAAAAAATTGGAGAATAACGCATAAGGGCGCAAGCGAGCAATTACGACTTTTCGGCAGACAAACCAGTTTATTAGGGTATCAAGAAGTAGTGAGAAACAATATTTCGGTGAGTTATAAAGGTTCATTTTGATTGCGATAGCGAATATATGCACACTCCATGCGCATTACTGCCGTCGGCTTCGCCATCGCCGTCGTCGTCGCCGTGAGGCTCAGTAGAAAGTCCAAGGGTGATAAAATCGTCGCCGCGCGCCGTATGCTGTATGTGCGAGTGAATGCGTGCGAGGGTGAGCCGGCGATCACGGCTCAGTCTCGCGCACGCAACGTCAGAAAGCGGGGAGGACGCGGGTGGTGCAGGGAGGGGGTGTTCTTCTCTGCGCGGCTCGGGCAGCGGCACCCCCGGTCTAGCCGCTGTATCTTGAAAAGCCATCTGCGGCGGGTACAGAGTCCACGCTGCGCTGGGTTTTCGCGGCGTAGTTCGCGTTGATGCGAGCGGCTGCGGCCGCGTTTCCTCACTGCAGCGTCCTAACAGCGCATTTCCGCGGTCATCGAGTGAGATGCGTTCATATTGGCTTGCGTGCACGTGACACCATGCTTGTTAACTTAGTTAGCATGTGTGTGTTTGCACGTTTACAGGGCAGATGAAGCTACTATCTTTACTTCGTATAGCTGTCACAAATTTGCTATCGCCCTCGATGATTCGCCTTTCTTGGTGAAAATGCAACTTTTTTTTTTTAATTTACATCAATGCTTAACGGGCGAGAGAAAAATACGCATCCATGGGCATCTCACATTATGGTTTTGTACTACCTCACAACATAGGAACAAAATCGGGCCAATGAGAGTTTCCTACCGCTATGTCCTTTTTTTCAAAGGATGATGCCTGTCATCATACAACACACACTGACGAAATCTTGCAACCGCACAGCCAGAGCAGTTGCCAGACACTAGTGCCCTCTCTTGCTAACTGTTGTGACGTAATCACATCTTTGTAACGTTCTAGTAAATGCATGTGGCAAAGGTTGCATGCTATTTCTGCAGCAATATCACCCTTGGCTAGCAAGTTTTGTGCAACTTGCATTGAGTTGCATGCAACCAAATCTGTGAATGTGCCGTTACTGTCGTGCACATGTCTATTTAGTGGTCATCTAGGCTTCGCCAGGGTTGTTTCGTAAGGGAGCGTCGTTCTTGCAGTTCCTTCAATTAGACACAAGTCAAAAAGACAATGAACAATAGACGTCTCACAAGGCAAAATGTTTCACAAGGAAGCGAAAAATCACCAAATAAATGTTTCCTATCAAATATATTGATGTTTTCCCTTGCTTTAACGCTTACTTCCGCTATCCCCGATTGCTCCTCCGTAGGAATGAATTGTATGTGGTGTGTCACGGTTGTGTGCATGGGTGGAAGGAACGTGATGAAGGAATTGTACTTCTCGCGCTAATGTCAGTCACAAATAAATCGGTATATCCAGTGAAAGTCGCCAAAAGCATTACCAAAGAAAGTTAAGCCGCTTATAAAATAAAAGCACTAACATTAAACCCAAAAACAAAAATTTATAAAGGATTAATTCAACATAATGAAAAAAGAAACCCACGAAAGCTGCACAGTGCAAATAACATACAATGTGGCTGTGGTATAAAGTTTGTAAATAGGGATAAGGTGCCTCAGAAAGGCTGGCAAGATAGGTCCTCTGTCGAAACGTTGGCCAGCCTTTCTGAGGCACCTTATCCCTGTTTACAAATTTTATACCACAGTGTGCACAGCCCCTTTCTCGTTTTTGGAATGCAATGTGGCTGTAATTTAAGATTCTTGAAGATTTTAGAGCTTATTTCTTTAATGAGGTGGTATTCCACAAAGCTGGCATATTGGGATCAGATTGGGCATTGGGCCACTGTCGTCTTCTAGTTTTCTCGGTCGAGAATTGAGCTAAACGGCAAACCCATTATCATACGGATCAGAAAATAGTCTTACTGAGACGCAAAATATTATAGCATTGCTAAAAAATCTCCTTCATAAAGCACGATGTTATAGTTAAGATTTAAATCCTTTTGTAGAAGGTTGAGGTGAATTTTAATATAGTGTGTCCTGCAAGCAACTCTAACGCAGTGTAGAGGGAATAAGGAAACGATGAACCGATGGTAATAATGCTCATTATACAAATATTTTCTCGCCTCAAAACAATTTCTTCTGATAAAATTCACAAATAACTTCAAGAAAAAAATACTATAGTATATTTATCTTTCATATATTCGATCGCTATGGGGCGCAATTTATGTCTGCGTCTGATGCAAAGCACTGAAATGTGGACTTTATTTTCTTTGATGGAATGTCAATGTCCTATATCTTATGAAAACATTCTTAACAAGTAGCATGCACGCTTCCAGACAAAACCCACAAACTGGATACAATGCAATAAAATAAATTCAAGGCCATTTCATCCTGCCAAGGTGGATGACCAGCGGAGCTGTTAACACCGTGCTCAGAAATGTTCCCAATCACCGTTAGGTCGTTTTCGAAACACGATAGGTCTCACGCACGACAACTGAAGCCAAACGTTTTGTCCACGAAGCCTGCGACGGAATCGCGCATCCACACCGCAGTGAGTACCAACTTTCCGAACGCGGTACCTCCGTCGTTGGTCGTCATTAATCGCTTCGCGATCTACGGGGCTTTCCGTTTGAACCCGCCGCTTACGGCGAGCCTCCTAGGCACGCTCCTGGCTGGTTCGCGCAGCCCGCCGCTCTCGCTCCTGTCTGCGGTCCCGAAGTTGGGTCTCGTGAGCAGCTTCTTCATCGGCAGTAGGCACTACACGCGGCCTCTCCGTACCAGTGCACGCAACAAACTAACTGCCTATTCCGCTCATTGCGCTGGCGCGGAAATGCAGCAGATGGTAGGTTATCAACCACCCGTCACACCATATGATTGATGCGCGCTACGGCCGTTAGCGCTTCCTCTGGGCAGCAAAACCGTGCAGCTGGCTCAGTAATGAGCTGAGTTAGCTGTCAAAAGCGCATTGCATTCACGCTACGCGACATCTCGAACGTTATCAATAATCAACAAATGGTTCTCGAACCAGTGTATCGCACACTGCACAACTGAATCCGAAATGCCTGACCAGAAAGTCCTTCTGAAATTTCGCATACGCACCCTTGTGCTCGTTCAGTTTACCTGCGTACCTGCGTCGCTACGCCGCATTCTCCTCTTCGCGGCGCCCGTGTTCCTGTCGATCCCACCCGCTTACGGGCAGCCTTTTGGGCACCATCTTCGCTGGTACTCGGAGCCCGTTTCCTAGCTTTCTTCTTGCTACGCCAGGTGTCAGCACATGCCTTAATAGTTTGCTTTGCTTCCTCATAGAGGGCGCGGGAGTTTTGAGACATGGACATTGAAAAATTTATGGGAGGGTAGACATATAGAGCTCCGCTTTCTTGCAACATTCTTGCAGAATAGTTCGTTCATACTTGAATTTATAACGTGCTGTGTAAGTTGCACAAGAAAAGCAAAAGAGAAAAGGAAATTTTTTTTAGTTTCTGGTTTTGCTGTTAAGCTGTTGCTTTGAAAATGGACCTGATGATGAGCTTTCCTCGTGGTATAAATTTTTTCGCCATTGCAAGACATAGTGTACACACTTCATGTCAGCGATGCCAGTATGAATGTCTACTTCTGGTTGTAGCCAGGTTGCGCATGAGATTAGGTTGTCCATAAAAAGGCTTTCTGTCGTTCCAGGAAATAAAGTAGGTAGTCTGCGTTTTCTCGTGTCCGCTTTTTCTTTTATTGCGCATCATGTGCAGCACGAAATAATTCGAAAATGGACATAACGCTGAAGAAAATCTTCGTTTCCTTCGCAAAACAATTTCATGTGGTTGTCTTGTGCGTTGAAACCAGTTTAAGTACAAGAAAATTGTGGCGTTAAGTTACTGAGAGCCAAATTTGTAATCTTGAATAGGCCGAGTATTATTTAGAAACATTTTCTAGCAAGGCCGCCATTTTCTCTGGTGCTCAAATTCCAAACAGTGCACGCGGCAACAACGCTGGCTGTGTGAAAATATTGCTGCGTTCTTTGCCAGGCACCCTAGTAATGCATCGACGAATATCTTCAGGCAAATAGAGTATAAGTAAAGGCATGTATTGTGGTATAGAGATCGCAGTTTCTTCTGTCTTTTACAGCGACGGAGATAAGTCATCGATATTTTTATCATGTCCCATGTCGCTTCCGCGTAAGACTCCCGCAGCGATACGTGTACATTATCACGGACATACATGTTACATCGGTGCATCCTTCTACTGAGAACCATTGGTGCGGAACAGTGAGCTGGGCACGTCTACGTGCACCCGCCTGCCATTTTTTAGGCACGGTCGTTATAGTGTAAGCACCAGGGTTGCGCTCTGTATACAGACCTATCTTAGCGAACGCGCCTGATTTACTACGCAGGTCCTAAACAGCCGCGAGGAGCGCGTTAAGTAGAATTACGCCTGCTTGCATGAAGTATTACTTTGCGTCGCACTGTTTGCTCTATGCTGGTCCTGATGGATGCTGCGCGAGGGCTTAGAATTTTCTCCATTACGGCTCTGTGCGTTTTGTAAGCACTGCACACGCCGGCAATAGTTAGCACTGATACACCTTCATTGAGCATTACAGTTGCGCTTAAAGCTTCGTTTAGAAAGAATGTGATGTGCGCAGTGGTTTGAAATTTAACAGGGCGCTGCTGGCGGTACGCTAGGGTCCCGTGTCAGCGCACGGAAATGTAGTAGCAACGCATGAATTTGGGTTGACAGCGGCTGTAATATTCGTCCGTTTTTCGGTACTATCTTTAAGGAATGTACTGATGTGTTAAGTAGCATTCTAGTCAGCACTATGCCTGTTTGCGTCAGGGTGTCGTAATGAACTGTTTTTCGTTCAGGTTTTAGTTTGGTTCCACAGGAAAACGTTCCGTTCCGGTTCTGCTCCAGAACGAAAAAAAGAAAAGAATGATCCGCAATAGTTCATAACGGTTTGGGTTCGCATGAAAAATTTTTGAAAACAAGGTAACGATAAAAACATACTCTTTATTTCTTCTGAGTAAGTGAATTATAAATTCTGACGTCATGTTCAGTGCCTTGAGTCAAGTCAATGAGCACGATCTCAAAAGCAGTACGGCTTCGAGCGTACTCACCGGAATGCGAGATCGCTGTTCCAATAAAACGAAGTTAAGGAAACATAAACGAAGGATTAAACTTCGGTAACAAACTGTTGATACTCGTAGAAAATGAAGCGATAAGCTCTTCCGCGCGCAAACCCTGGATTTTGTTACGATTCCGATCTGCCAGTGCATCCAGCCACAGGCTTAGATTAGTAGGGCGTTCGACCGGCTATTAACTGCACAATCCTTCCCTGAGTTGTGCGAGATATGCGGGATAATTTCGAGGTCAATCCGCATGGCTGAGAAGGCGAGGCTGAAGTGCGGTTTGAAACCGATGTGTAGCGACATCATTTATGCTCCTGCGATTGAAGCGCGGTTACATCTCGTGGGCAAAGCACTAGTTGAGCAAAATTATTCGTTCAATGCGTCACCAATGAAACTACTTGAGAAACTACAGACAATGTAGTTAGAATAGGAAAATGTGAAGTCATAGGAGGAGGAGACAAAGGAGAGGAAAGACAGGGAGGTTAGCCAGTTTAAGTACCGGCTGGCTACCCTGTGCTGGGGAAAGGGGTAAAGGGAATAAAAGGAGAAAGAAGAAGAAGAGGAAAAAAATGGAAAAAAAAAAGAAAATTGACACAGTAACGCGAAACTACGCGCTACAACGTTCAGAGGCGGTCGCACAATTCGCATGTCCTTAAAAACTTCAACAAAGCCCTTCAGGCCTTGAGTGCCAAAGCCCGTCTGGACCAGTGTCCTAGAGCTTTTTCCTCTGTAAAGGGGCGATTGTCCAGTTTTGCGAGAGCGGTCACGAGCACTTTTCTTCGCACAGCGTAACCGGGACAGTCACAAAGGAGTCATAGACTATTTGCTTTCATCCACGTGTAATGGTGAAAAGGTAGACAAGACCCGGGGCACTAGGAATACCAAAGGAAAATTTAAAAGAAAGGATGACGTTCCGCCTCCCAAACGGGAGCCTTGTTCACAGGTAAAAAAAGTTTTACCTGTGAACAAGACTCCCATGCGCAAGCCGAAACGTCTTCCTTTCTTTTAGATTTTGCTTCGGTCGGCTAGTGTCCCGGGTTTTGTCTACCATTTCACCATGTTTCACCCCGACCAGACGGGCTTGCTGAGATATGCCGAGATTGTATTAGCATATTTAACCCTGTAATGTCGTCAAAACTCTCTTAAGCGCAACCTCAAAATGTAATGGCAATATAAATAGTATTCACTTTATAACAATTGATGAGCAACATTTTTGACTGCGTTTTCACAACATATTACGTTTTACCTGTCTTCAGTACCAGAAAAATCGGCAGGCGGCAAGCGTGCTTTATTAGTTCAAATCAAAAGGGTCGTACTTTTGAATTATTTCTGTGTATAATGTTTTATTTTATCTGAACATCAAAATAACAGATGTATGTTTGTACTAAGAACACATGCATGTGACACTTAGCTCAAAATATAAAAACTGGATTAACGCATTGCTCTGAGTTTATGCAGAACTCTGAAAGCTCGCATTGTAATGCGCGCGGTTATAGAATAATGCCTATAAATACAGATGTGTGTAATTAGGTTACACTGTGAAGCGATATTGTGCCGAATATTCTCTCACTTACTTACGCATCATTTCCAATGTTGGGTGCTCTGCATATGCTATGTAACGTGAGCTTGCACAGCAGAGGACTCGGCGCAACAAGCCTCGAATGGCAAACTGTTTTTTTTTATTTTCCACCGAGTAGTTGGCCCCGCGAAATGTAAATGGCGCTGCCGTGCCTCCACAAGCCACTTACATTACAGGAGCGTGTGACAACGTAGACCGCAACATTTTCTGGGATATTCTGGAAGGAGAAGGCTTAGGCGACGATTATCTATAGCTTTCGAGGTAGAATTACCTAGAAAATACCGTTAGCGTTGAATGGGAACGGATGAGAAGCAAGGAGAAAGCTCATATCAAAAAGGGACGGAGGCAGGGCTGCTCTTTATCCCCACTGTTGTTTATGATGTACATGGTGAGGACGGAGGGAGCACTAGAAGGAAGTAATATCAGGTTTAATCTCTCATAGAAATAGGGGGTACAGTAGTAGAGCAGCAGCTTCCAGGTGTATTTTATGCGGACGACATTGCGTTGCTAGCTAACAAGCAAAGAGATTTGCGAAGCCTGGCTAATATCTTTGGACAGGAGAGCGAGAGTTTAGGTTTCAAGTTTAGCACTAGAAAATCAGGTGTTATGATATTCAATAAAAGCAGTGAACAGACAGTGGTAATACAGGGTCAGAAAATACCTCGGGTAAAATAATACAGATACCTTGGTATATGGATAAACGAAGGCAATAGATATATGGAAACAGAGGAAAAGCAAATATGGTAAAACGGAAGAGAAATGTAGCCATAATGAAACACAGAGCGCTATGGGGATACCATAGGTACGAGCTGCTCCGGGGTATGTGGAAAGGTGTAATGGTTCCAGGACTTACATTTGGAAATGTGGTTGTTTGCTTGAAATCAGGGGTGCAATCAGGGCTCGATGGCAACCAAAGGACAGTGGGACGCCTGGAATTGGGCAATCACGGGAAGACTGCAAGTGAAGCTATGCAGGGTGATATGGGCTGTACAAGTTTGGAAGTGAGGGAAGCTCACAGTAAAACTGAATATGAAGAACGACCAAGGAATATGGAAGAAAGTAAATGGACTGGGAGAGTGCTCAGATATGTGTGCACGAAAAACATTGATTCACAGTGGAGGAAGACAGAGAGAGAGGCAGATACAGAGAAAGGCAGGGAAGTTAACCAGATGTAGGTCCGGTTGGCTACCCTGCACGGCGGGAAGGGTTAGGGGGGATAAAAAGAGGAAGAGAGTGGAAGGGGAGATAGAGAGAAAGCGAGACGAGCACTAACAAAGCACGTGCACTATAGAGCGGTAGGGGGCGGCGTTCTCAAAGTCTATCGTTAAGCCCCATAGACCGCAGGAACCTTCATAACGCGGGTAAGGCTTTCAATGCGGATGTTCTTTCAGAGCTCTGACGTAAAGCTTTCAGTTCTGATAGTGGACGATTGTCCAACTGGTCCAGTACTCTGCACATCACTTGTCTCTGGGCACTATATCGCGGGCAGACACAGATAATGTGTGTGAGCGTCTCTAAGCTGTCGCATGTGTCGCACGTGGGACTGTTGGCCATTCCAATAAGGAAAGCATACGAGTCCGTAAAGGCAACGCCTCGCCACAGACGGTACAGCATGGTCTGTTCACGTCGTGGTAACCCAGGCGGGAGGTGCATCCGTATGTCCGGAGACAACGAATGCAAACGACACATGGTGAAAACGTTAGAGTCCCACAGGGGCAAAGTACAATCAGGGGACAGTGGAGGAAAAGATCTAGGAAACTTACCTGTAAGTATGTGGCCTGTGTTGTGAGCAACACAACAAAAAAGAACGTCAAGCGGAAAGTCAGAGAGGCTAAGATAATCTCACTGATATCGGCAGTGGAAAGAAAACCGGCTATGAGTGCCTACTTAAGAGGAAGAAACGAAATCAGGAAAGGAACAATTTATGATAACTCAAAGGGAAGCTCACTACTTTTTGAAGCGAGATCAGGATGCCTTAAAACACGCACCTATAACGCGAGATATAAGAAGGAAGAAGCATGTGCTTGGGGCTGTGGTAAAGCTAGAGAAATGATGGAGCATATTTTATTAGAATGTGAAGATATCTGCCCAGCGGTCGATTTTGGCACCACTGGCTTCCTTGAAGCCCCTGCGTTCAGCGATAGCAGGGGGAAAGTAAACATATCTGCAGTACAGATAAGTAAGAGGCGATTGGAAGTTTCATCGAAGAAATGTAGGGAAAGGACAAAAAATGGACACGCACAAAAAACAAAAACAAAGTTCACAATAGGGGTCTCGAAAATTTGGTTCATTGTGGGGTTCTTTCGTCGTTTCGTTTTTTTTTTTAAACCCAGGTAGGATATTAGGCAGTATAATAGCATGAGCTTGGGGGCGCAACCGACCGTTGCATTCCAAAGAGGACGCTCATAACATCCATCATCCAGCCAAGTCGCCATTGCAGGATGCATAGGCTTCTATGGCAGCTTAGCTACCATGCGTACATATTGTTTGCCAATTCTGATGTTGGCTAAAGTCGGTTATTTCGGAGTTTTCTAGTCGGTTGTTTTTTTGCACTTGAACCGGAAACCGATCAAACATATGTCAGTTTCACTCCGAAACAAAACAATAAATAACGTTTGGGTTATGCTTTTGTTGCGGGAAAAATGTTTTTTTGTGTTTGTTTTTTCGTTTTGGTTCTAGTTCCGTTCGGACGCACTGGTTTGCATACCATCCACTTGCAAAAGAAGGGAACTTCACGGAGACAAAAACGCAACACTTATTAAATTAAAGCGAAAAATTGTATTTTGTCATACTTGAGAACGTGCTTGAATAATTCGATCTAAGCTCTAGCATGCATAATACAGTTCCGTCCCGGATGAAGACTGGAGAACGTGAAAATAACAGCGACGCATTGCTTTCAAGGTCAAATAAATGGTGTTGCATTTCCGTTGAGATCGTTAGATGCGCTTGGACTGCAGGTGGATGGGAAAATTAGGCCTATTATTCCCCTGCTTATCCGATACAGTGCGTCGTAATAGCGCGGCCGGCTGCACAAGCAAGTCCGAGCGTAGAACGTTCCGGGCATTAGCTGTGTGCGTGTGTGTGTGTGTATCTGTTTAACCAGTGGGACGGCCACTTAAGAGTTCTTTGCGTGGCACTAATTTACCACAATGAGAAATTACTACGCGGTACCTTGTACCGCAGTATTTTGTGTCTACGCGAAACTGTTCTCAGCCGTTTAGCGCGAGCCTGTCGCGACGCGCCGTCGCTTGGAAGCTTCAACCACAGCAAGAGCTGCATAGCGGTCGCTCGAAACTGAGGCTCGCCGCCACGGAAGGGCTTCCCCGCTGGTGTCTAGGCCAGCGAGAGTAACGACCTCGTCTTCGCTTGGAGGATGCTTGCAGTGGCAGCACCACTTTTGGCAACGAGCCCACTAACTGGGGGGTCGGATCTCCGGCGCCGTGTCGTGCGGTCTGAACTGCAAACAGAAGCGGCGACGCTCAGGTCAAACAGTGGAAGGCCGCGGTGAGGCAGAGGGCTGGACAGGAAAAAAAAAAAAAAAAAAAAAGAAAACATTTTACGTTTACTTCGACGGCACTGAAACTCCGCACGCCAGCAGTCGCGCCGTCAATGGGTGTGGATCCGCGTTCCCGAATTCTGTACCTGGACCCTTTTGTCATGCTGTGCAATCCTTCACGCTGTAATAAATAAGTGTCAGGCCTGGATGCCTAACAAGTCAATGGTGGGTTTGTGAATTTACTCGTCAACACAATGCACGGTCGCGTGCAAAAGTCGTAAGATCGAGGCGCCAGCAATGTATATATATATATATATATATATATATATATATATATATATATATATATATATATATATATATATATATATATATATATATATATATATTTATATATATATGTTCGTCTAGTGCAGCTGTGTAACGTGAAAAGCTGGTCAGACAGGCGCACGTAGGCAGTACCACTTCACTTTAGTCTTTATGCTTAAGCTGGGCAGAAACACAAAATTAGCCGTACATTTGGGCCCTAAACTTTTGCACCCGACTGTACAGGTCGTTGACCGCACAAGAACACAGGATTGGAAAAATCGTAATGAATATAGTGTGCCCGCAAAGTAGGCTTCAGTTTCAGCCTGTGCCAGCCACTAGCCACTTGACATTCCGCTTAATCAATGTAAGCGGTGACAGTGATGCCTTGCGAATGTAAGCATTGCAAGATTTCTGAATATGTGTTAGGATGTATAGAACTGTGAGGGGGGGGGGGGGCGTTATTGAAGGGGCAGGCGCTGTAAAATAAAGTGCACATACGTATTTCTGATGAGGTAAGCAAATATTTCATAGGTTCTTAAATGAAGCTGTTTCTGTAGAAGAAGGAAAGTAATTGCTCGCGAAGAACTCGGTCATCTTGAATGTAAATATTTGACGTATGTAAGATGTGAAAAAAAAAAGATGCTTGGTTCTTTCTATCTACTTAAAATTTCATTGTGTAACAGTGTAGGTGTAATTAGAAAAATAAAGAAAGCGGGAAAATTGGAAGCATACGCAATTCCACCCGGCAGTAAAATTCCTAGAAGATGCTTGCCTGCTGTTTGGACGTAATCTATCTTAGGTCAACATACCGACTCAAGCTACGCTTTAAAATTTCGCACGGCGCAGCTTTTTTTGCTTGAAATTTCGTAACCGCGTGCGCAATGTTGCGAAGACTGATGTCACTCTAAAAGGACCGTAATACTTCTCGTCTAGGAGCGTTTGCTTGTGTAAAAATATCACTGTGTATTCCGCCTCCTGGAAGCAGGCTGCCAACACGACATGTTTCGCAATACGGGCATCAGTACTCATTGCTCCCTTTCCAACTGCGACAGAATGCCTATTTTCATTACTTTCCGTTTCCGTTAGAGGTATTGTGCGGACGCAAGCCTCACATTAGCGAGGACTACTTCGCTAGGAAGAAAAAAGCGTTGCTTTCGTGACAGGTTGAAGAGGGCAAAATTCATTGTCAGATATGCATAACGATCCGATAGCGTGCATAAGGCTCGTCTAACACCGGTGACACTGCTCGACCTTCATTATCATTGT
The DNA here is from genome assembly GCF_023375885.2 of Dermacentor andersoni. Classification (NCBI taxonomy): domain Eukaryota; kingdom Metazoa; phylum Arthropoda; class Arachnida; order Ixodida; family Ixodidae; genus Dermacentor; species Dermacentor andersoni. The sequence continues at coordinate 182,300,981 of NC_092816.1, forward strand.
TTGCCACCACAAAGTTGTGCGGAAACCTCTGACAAGGATTGTTAATGTAATCAAATAACCGAACCTTTCAGGAAACCTACTCGTTATATTGAATGAATGAATGAATGAATGATGTGCTTTGCGGCGCATATTTGCTGCATTGAGTATACTTAGATAGCATTTGTTCTTGCTTTGCGTTAGGACAGGAGACGTTAACCACCACATATGTAGCGCTAGCATACTGGTGGACAGGACACGCTTTTAAAACAGGCCGAGCAGTTTGCCTTCTGCAAAGAACGCGCGCCGCAACTCTGTTGCGTTAGAGCACGAGTCCTTTGCGTTGGCGCCTTCCTTTCGGCGGTGAAAGTCCGACCATGGGGAAAAGGGCCGAGAGAAAGCTGTGTGCTTTAAATCGGCCGCGCACATTCAGGCGCCGGGAAGAAAAAGTGCTTCCCTGCTCCCGATACATCTGGTAACTTTAATTTCTTGCCCACATAGGCATTGTCGACGTGTATTTCCGATTTATCTCAAAAGTGAAGTGAGAGAGGCGTTTCCATTTGTCGCCGCCGAGCGCGAACTGGATCCCCGTGTGATCACGGGGCTCGCATCCTGCTACGTTGTTCTCAAATTGTCTATCATCACTTGCTTTATAAGTGTCGCCGAGTTCATTGGACGGGCGTCTAGCGCGTCGCAGATAGTGTTTTGCTCGCTAGAGCAATGTCTATTGCTAGTACGTTGACATCCCCGCGACATGGCGCAATTTTCTCATTTTGAAGCTGTGCGGGGGCTGGACAAGTTTTCAAGTGAGGGAAGCTCACAGTAAAATTGATTAAGACAAACGACTGAGGAATATGGAAGAAAGCGTTGAGCGGAGAGCGTTGAGCTATTAGTACAGAAAAAAAATTGATTCACACAGGAGAAAAAGAACTAGGAAGCTTACCAACGAGTATGCGGCCTGTATGGTGAGGAACGTAGCAACGAAGGAGGTCAAGCGGTAAATCAGAGAGGCTGAGACAAGGTCACGGATGGCGGCAATGGAAACAAAACCTGCCATGAGTAATTTTTTTTATTTATTTATTGCGATAAAGGCTTGCCCTTAAGGCATAATTCTTGGAGCGTATATGTGTATTATATGTGTGTCATAGCGGTATGGAGAGCTGCAAGTTCTGCCGACGTAGATGTAGGCATGTGTGACAATTTGAATTTAACTGAAGAACCGTCATACAAATCATACGATGCCGATACTCAACCAAATGGGGGAGAATATATGAGTGCTTTTAAGTAACCTCGTTAACAATTGTGCCTAGCAATCCACATTGAAAGCGGAATTCACGGGCTCTCCTTTTATGGAAGCACCGAAACATTCGTAACCTTGACTGTGAAACAAAAAGCTGATGTATCAATACATAACTAATAAATTTAGAACAGCCCTTAACTTATTTACACATCAGAATTGATAATAGAAAAGGGAGTATTTTGCAAATGAGATTTTTGAAACTGTTGTAATCCCTGTCAAATATTAACTTAAACTTTATAGTATGACTGCAAATTTGTCTGCATTAGGTGTTGTTTCAGTACCTCTAGATAGAACTGCGACGGGCGCTTTACAGTGAAGCTGTTATTGTGACTAAAATCGCTCATGAATTTTATATGGCAGTTTTAACTCCTTTATGAAAAAAAAGGAAACTAGATTGCTCCCGTAGTTTGTATTTTGAGAAAATGTGGGTAACGTGAACGGAAATATACCCACTATTTGTAAGTGTGTGTCAGTTAAGGGATAAATCGAAATGGCTAAACACTTGTTTTCGGCGCGTGCAGCGGCCTTACATGAAATATTGCAATAGTTCCTTCGCACACATTTGTGGTACGAAAGTTCGTTGTCAACTTTCATAATAATTACTGAACCATCGCCTTCTCCCAAAATTATGGCGTAATAAAAGGCATGTAGTTGCGTTTCCCTGCTCTCCTCAGTTAACTCTTCGAGGCATGTCGTTTATATTCTGCTGAAGTTGGAAGATTGTTGTGAGCGACGAATTACAAACATTAAATCTGTGCCGGTTCATTGCAACCTTAGTAGAAATTGACTTCTTGAGGTGCTACACAGTATCATAGTGCCGGCATTAGCAATGCTTCTCAGACCCCTGAAGCAACTGCACAAGGTACTAACTTGAAATTCAGTGAATATAGGGCAATTTCGTATGCCACGTGTGAGGAAACTTTCACCTTTCAATAACAAACAGAAGCGCTGATAATACTTACTGAATTGTCGTTTCTTCTTTTCTATTTTACGCGTCATACGACTTCCGCAGTTGGTTTCCCCGGAGTCCTCGCTCAACTAAAGAAGGCCCCATGTTTATGTTTGACGAAAATGAGGCGCACGGTCTGGGTGATTTGAAGGTGAAGCTTGAAGTGTGCGGCAACTTTGCGCCCTTTGCAGTAAGTTACGTATGCCAGCGATCCGGAGGTTTTTAAGTGTGTTTTAAGAACAACGCTGAATTTATCCCCCTGTTCTACGATATCTGTGAACGGAATCAATATAATATTTACGAAAACTGGGCGGGGCAGAGGAATATGGCCAATGTTCTGGCGAAGTAAAATGTGTGCGAATGAATTACTGTCTTTCTAGATATTCATTAAGAAGTACTCGACCGTCTTGTACCTAGCAAAGGTTTCCAACGGCCAGCTTTATAACGCTACATAAGGCTACATTTTAATGTATGTGGTCAGATTACCGACAATTGAACCGTTTATACAAGTGCTCGGACGAAATAGCTTCGTGGGATATTGAATGTCATCCAGCACGGCCGCACAAGTCTGTGTGTGCGTGTGTGTGTGTGTGTGTGTGTGTCAGAGTTATGGAGTGTACAGTTTAACTTCAAGGTCATTGGAAAAAAAATTGGTTGTCGTTACCTTTTTCTCAAAAAGATGAAGGCTTCGACAAAATTAAAATAATAAAAATAGCTCTGCAAAGCAGGCATTGGAATGCATCATTTTCACTTAAACGTATTCCATTTGATTCATGTTGATTCAGCAGCTCGCGACTAACCCTGTTTCGGTGTTCAGTTAGGCCCAGTCAGAGCCTTAGAAACGTTGGGACATATTGGGATTGCATTACAGCAAATACAGCAGATCCGGCTGCGTGCGGCACGGGTTCGTCCGGTTAACGTGGGTCATCGGGGCGCCTTAGCACTCTTTCGAGGGTGACAGCTGAAAGTTTCTTTCTCGACCGTGCACAAGCAACACCCTAGTAAGGAACGCGCAAGTTGACAGCACATCACGAAAGACGGGAACACTAGAGAAGCTGGTCATAGCGAGCACTAACAACTGAAAATTTGTACACAAAATATGTAAGAAAAACTTTAGCGGACAGAAGGCTGCGCTTTTCTTTAAAGCTCCGTGCGTGGCAGCTGGAACATCAAGTATTCATGTTAATGCTGTACATATGTAATATATGATGCACTTGTCGTAACTTTCTTACAGCTTTGTAGTCTAAACGAGCCGCAATATTTAAGTGCACGAGTGGTCCCCCCCAAAAAAACACCGCAATAAGTCACATATAGAGGGCGCATGCAGGCGCACGCTAGACTTAGGTAAGCGTGAGCATGCAGTTTCCGTGATGTCACTGACTCGTTGATCAACTGTACTGAGCGTACGCCAGTCGTGGGTACCATATAACAATGCAGCTATTGTATTAAAATTTTATGCAGATAACTGTACTGCATTCATGCCCATTAAAGAATTATCTTAGATTTAAGTTATGACGCATTGTCAAACGCTAGAAGGTTGCAGCCATGAGAGGCAGCAAAACGCGGACTGTTTACTCATTTTTGCCTTCAATTAAAAGCTTTCTTAGGTGTCAGTTAAAAACTCGCGCGTTCATTTATAACTTTATTCATATAGATTAGCGCAAGCTACTCCGTCGCTACATGATCGCAGTTAATGTTGTTTTCTGTAAGAGCTCCCTAGCTGCTTTTAGCTGCTGGAATCAGTTTCTCCAAACATGAATGCAACAGGAACAAGCTCCCTTGCAAGTCTCTCCAGCACTTGGTGTAACACGGTTTCTCACCCACGCTATCTGTAACAAAAGAAATGCATGAAAACAACTGGTAAAATCCACTACGAAAGGGGTTAGTCAACTAGGCCGATCCTACCCAATCCCTAACAACTGACAGCTATAAAAGTCGGACTGTGCAGACCAAGTTCGGCGAGCAATATGTGAGCAATGACATCGTCTCTCGACATATGCGATTGCCAGAAAAAAAAAGCGAGAACATTGGGCTTCGCGGATGCTCTGCTTATTCAAGGAATGCAAGTCGGTCCAATCTTGTGCAATGTGGGGTGACGGTATCGACCTTATGTCGACCCACGCGAACTCCAATCTAGCGCGGCGGCCACGCGCCCTCGTTCTGGCGAGTGCGACAGTGGGACAAAGCGTTCACACGGGGCGCCGGCCGCATGTATGACGTGACTGCGCTGCCAGAATGAATGGAATGAATAAATGAGAATGTAGCAAGCGCCGGGGTCCCCTGATAAATCCTGATATCCAATGCAATTTATCCAGAAAGCAAACACATACGCACTGCGCTCTGGTCACTCCTACTACGTACACAATCATTTTTTTTTAGTGCTATACGCGATAATAAAGAAAAGAAATAACGGCACCTTAATTTCTTTTCTTTTCTCCCCGCGCTCCCACTCTCCCGTTCTTGTCACCCTGTCTTGGGAACAAAGCTCACAGACGTTGGACGACAGCGCTCGTTTCCTCTAAAGTTTCTCTCTTCAAAACCAGCTGCCAGCGACAACACCCGCACGTGACGTCACTGCACTAACCCTTTAAAACTAACATGCCGAGGATGACGAGGCCGCCTATGACGAAGATAGGTCCTCTTACCGAAACGTTGGCCAGCCTTTCTGAGGCACCTTATCCCTGTTTTCAAACTTTAACCTCTATACCTGTTATGAGAAAACGCATTGTGAAGGACTGCATTAGTAATTGCGACCACCAGGTGGGCAGCGAAATATATGAAAGAAGATTTTGAGCGCGATGGCTAGTAAGGTTTAGTTCACGCAGTTCTCGTGGCCTTTGTAGCGTCTATCATCATGTCTAATTGCCGGAATTAGTCGTCAAAATAATCAATATATTAATGACTAGATCGTACCCTTTAAATGGCGAGGGTGATAAACATAACAGTAACAAAGCGCCTTTGATTCAGTCGTAAGAGTGCCAGAATGTTTAGCATGTACAGAGACGGCATTTGTTATTCACTTTGGTTTAGCGGTGTGTTGCCGGTATACCAAAAACCCTGTTGGTATAACAGAACCCTCTGAAGCTTCTTAGCAGAGTCGAAGTAAGAAAAAAGTAGCCCCTCAGATTTCCTAAGGCCTTGGGTGAGAAATAGATTAGAAATCAGTGGGGATATGCAATTCACTCGCGCTAGCGGTAGAGAAACACTGAGCACGTTATTCCGGCGATACCCTCCGCCATAGTAATTACACGTGTACAAAACTGGGGCAAAACTTTGACATTTCTACAAAGCGTAGACGAACTGCCCGCTGAATCTAGGCCTGGTATGTTCGGATAAGAATTCTTGTACGCTGACGCGCCCGTGACGAAACTGCGTAGTGGCGGTAGTTCATAAAGGGTTTGTTCGCATAGCTCGTTTATATAACTCTCGCCTCAGTACATTGCCTGGTTGTAGTTGTAGTTGTAGTTGTAGTAATAAAACCCTACTAGCTTCAAGAACTATTGTTGATCCACAGGGGCACAAATACGAAAAAGAAAATAAAGACGTGGGAATTCATCACAACAGGATGGCGCGCCAGCCGTGGGTTTCCGGCGGTGCGAAAGCCAGAAATGGAACTGTGTCATTATTTTTTTTTTTGCTTTTCATGAGCAACCTATTAGGATGACATCAAAGCAAATACAGTTTTCGAAGAACGCTTCATCAGCCTAAACTGATTTGTTGTTTCTTTTTCACGTCCTTTATCATGGTCTACATTATCGGCGCGTTGGAAATAAAATTCCTGGAGAAGCGGGATGAGATCGTCCTGAAACTTCCGATGAAAACCAAGCGGCACTAGCTTGCGGCACTACGCAGTTTGCTCAATGCTCACTTCGTCAACATACCTTCACCACCCTAATGATCCAAAAATACTCGCCACCTTTAGGCTTGGCGGCTCTCTTTTATGTCGCCAATGCTTTCCCACTTATTTTGCGACGCCTATTTTTGCCTCGAGTACTGACAGCTGCAAAATATCGGTGGCTTGTCGCAGTGTCAGCAGTGTCTGCCTTCGTAAACTGTAGCTAAAAAAGGCTTAAATAAATTCACGAAACCGAAAGAACCGACGCCATTGAGTGCACCAGGTCACGTTGAATAGAGAGAAAAGGAAAGGCAGGGAGCTTAGCCACGTTGCTCCTGGTTCGTACACGTGTAGCACAGCACAACAAAGCCGGTGCGCAGTGCGGATCGCCCGCGCGCTCTGCTCTGAACTATTTGACAAATGGCAGTTATATGCCTAGCCTGAGCTGGGAGTTCTTTATGATTTCTGGTATCTCTCTCCTCCATTTAGCGTAATTTGCCGATAGTAGTTTTATGAGGGGAAGGGGAGGGGGTGATTGTGACCACGTGCCAGTGCAGGTATTTGGCAGGGCAATTAACGCAGAAAGTTGGCCTAGTAGGTGTGGACGCATTCACTGCGACATAAATACTAGCGTGAACAGGACTACGGAAGAAAGGCGGAGCAGGACAGAGCGCTACATTCAAATGACAAGTTTTATTCAGAAAAAATATGCAAAGGGGTCACCCTATGCTCAAATAAATCCGTGGACAGACACACAATCGTATGTGCAGCGTAGGCGACAACCAAATGCGCAACGAAGCCGATAAGCGTCTACGACAAGCCATTACAAAGTATACCCTAGGTGCTTCACGAGGTACAACACTTCTTTATCATTGAGGGCCAGCGATGGAGCGCTTACACATTCATCAGCAGCTTTTGAAATGCAAGGCACCTCGAAAGTTTTCCTATCTGACTGCCTTGCGAACCGTCTGAGCACTTACTTGCGTCTTATGAAAACACGGGGAGCATTTACGAGTACACCTTCGGCAGGAGTCAGCCAAGTGGCTAGCGCCTGCTAGAGCGTTTGCAGCGTTTCCGTGCTCCCTAGGCCTGTTGTTGAGGTACCTGCGGGCTGCTACAATATAGCACTTTCCACGGGGAAGTGAAACCTTGTATATCACCCCCACGTTGCAGTTAACGAAGTGCGTGATATGCTCTTTAATGCATGTACCATGACTCCCGGCGTTGTTTACCAACCTGCACACTCTTGCGAGCTTTCGTGGCGCTGAAAACACAACGCCGACACCGCACTTGTTGGCCACCTTTATTTAGGCGGTGAGACACACCGTGTACGTATGGCGCAGCCACATTGCGCCGACAGGGACGTGTGTTATTGCACCGAGCGGCTGCCGGGACAGCTCTTACCTCTTTTACGAGGCTGTCGGTGACTGACACCTAGGTGTCATCGGGATACCCGGCCCTACGTAAACGGCTCGATTGTTATGTTATTTTCATAACACGGAAGTGCTGCGAGGGTTAACCAAGCAGTAAGATATAAGGAAATATTCCAGGCGTTTCGGCTTTCAAAAGCTGCTGATGAATGTACAAGTGCTCCATCACCTGCGCTCAGTGATAAAGAAGTGTTGTACCTCGTGAAGAACCTTGTGGTTTGTTTGTAATGGCTTGTCGTGGGCGCTTGTCGGCTTCGCTGCGCATTTGATCGTCTCCTACGTGGGAAGTTCGTTTATGCGTTTGTCTGCGAAATATTTTCAGCGTACGGTGTCCTCATTGCACGTTTTTCTGAATAAAGATTCTTAATTGATGTCTAGAGCTCTGCCCTGTTCCACATTTTTCCGCAGCCTTGTTCGCGCTAGTAATTATGTCACAGCGTTTGGCTGGGCGCCTTGATTCTTAAAAAGATATGAATAAGCTTTTACAGAGTACAGAAAATATGACCTGCAAGACTTAAGCTTCTCAAACACTTTCTATTTGTCGTGCACGTTGCGCTCCTTTGTCATACATACAACCCTTACGTTCTCTTTGTTTTTCTTTCCTGTCATTTTATCGAGAACACAGAGAAACTTACTTAACGGGAACAGGTTGAGAAGAACGCCATCCTAGAGCCAGAAACGCAGCTTTACATCTTCGTCTCGAGGTCACTGTTGCACTGGCCAAGATTTAGTACGCTGCATAACGCGCCAGTGTACTTCTCTTGGTTACTAGAAAACTGAAATGCTACGTAAAAGCGAAATCGATATTCTAAAATGACTCTAAATTGAGGAAAGATGATAATAATGGCGAGGATTTATTCCCAGTTACAGAAGTTTCGGTGTTCGTTGCTCATCTACAGTGTCGCAGAATGAAACATGTCACGATAGGAAAATATCGGCAGACAGCAGCATTTGTGGCTCCGAAGTCATGCGTGACAGGCGCGCGATCTCACCACGAACACCTCCATCATCTCAGAAACATCTTGGCAGTGTGCCGCCTAAATATACTTGATGCTTCGTTAAATTTGCAACTGCCGTCACAACTTTTGTGCTCCAACGCAAAGTTAGGATGTCGCCTCTAAACCAGGGGCCCTATAACGTAAAACTACTCCAATATGTTTCTATTTCAATTTCCTGACGTCAAATTTGCGTAAGCACTGACGCAAGCACCGGGCGGTCACCCACAGGGTTGTCTGAACAGACCAATCAAACGCTCTCCTCGTTCGTAGGAGGTCACTTTTGCTTGCTTGAAAAACGAATAACATTGCCTACACTGAGCGTATTGTCGTATCTAATTGGCTGACAAGAGGCGAGGAGAACACTCAAGTGGAGAAGGATTCACTGGGGCAGAGCCAGTGTACTGAAAATCGATAACCCGATGAAGAGGGTGGTGCCGGCGTCTGCGATTGGTCGGCTTTCCCTTCTTAGCTTGTGGTGGCTGGTCGAAAATTGCGGCGGCATGCAACGGAAGCTTAAGAATGACGCTAAAACTGACCCTTAGCAAAGAAGAGTTAGCAGAATGAGGTAGTAAACGTGCCGAAAGTGCTCGAAAACGTTGCACGGTCATGCAAGAAGTTTTATTATACGCAAATACAGCTATGCTCTCCGGCAGGTGCGAGTAGCCAGCGTCTCAGCGATCGGCCGCAGCCATCTTTTATTCGTTTCGGAACGAGGGAGCCTGCGGCTATTCCGAAAAAAATTCACTTTTGTTCGGCATATTAATACATCTTTATCGCGTTCACGTCAGTTTGACGCGGTGAGTTCAAGCGGTTTTGTGACGTCGCGTGACAGGCAGGTGAAGTGGGTGCAGCCCGAAAACGTTTTACCAATAGTCGAGGGCTAATGGCGAAAAGGGGTCGAATCAGAAATAACTGTTTTTCTTTTTTCTGTCAAATCATGCATATCTGATATGGTGTGCACACACCATATCAGATGGGGAGGTATTGCGGTTTTCGTGACGTCGCGTGACCGACAGGTGGTCGAAAAAAGTTTTTGACCAATCGCGGAGCGCTGATAGCAGAATTGGAATAGAAAAGTTTGGAATAGTTTTACGTTATAGCGCCCCAAGGTTGCATTCGCGAAACATGCTCGTTCTGCGTAGGAATGTTTGCCAGAAGTGCAATCGACTCCTGCGGGATTCAAGAAAATATTGCACGTATCCTGTGCTTTTCTTCTCGTATGGCGTCCAGAAGCACCCTCTCCTGACAGCAATAAACCCGCTGAACTCAGGATCGCTTTCAGAACCAATATTCTTGAACCATGACCCTGCGCGCGTGTGTTGCAGGAAGCACCAGCGACGCACAGGGCTTTAACGAGGGCGAGTAAGTTGTTACAATATTTGAAGTTGACAAGTCTCTGCAAACCTTTGTAGACTTGAGGTGCTCCTCCAAGTGTGCACGCAAGTGGTGCTTTGTCTCTCTTTTCCATTCTTTCTCTCTTTCTTTTCCTATATCGTATTTCTGTAGTGCAGGGTAGCAAACCGGACGTGCGTGTGGTTAACCACTCTGCCTCTTCTTACGCCTCCCTCTCTCTCTTTCTCTCTATGACGCACAGAATATCATCTTCGTCGGCTACAGTATTGTCTCTGCGGCTTTACAAACACGTTCGTTTGTAGGCGAAAATACGCTGGCTTAACACTCTGCATATTCAATAAAGAGCTTTCTTTCTCTCAAAGGGGAAACTGCTCCCAGCGTCTACATGGTGCAAAAATACCGCACAAATCGCTAAGTGCCAAAGCTGCGCGACGGTGCGGTAGGCGCACACCGCTAACCAAGGCATTCTTGCGCAAGTGATTATCGTTACGCTAAATACAGCACCAAATAACCAAGCTTCGCAAATGCCAATTTGAATTGCCAAATTAGGACATAAAGGAGAGGTACACAAGACGTGTAATTACGTGCTATTTCGTAAGAAGGCAACACGGATAATGCGATATCGATGCAAGCGCGCATGCGCAAGCGTCCCTCACAAGGCGTCGTTTTCACCGCCCAGTCAAGCACCTCCATCCTTGTGGACGATCGCTTCACAAGAATACGATATCTGACATTTAACTTTGGGGCGGCAGTCATTCAAAACCTTTCAAAACGACTATAGCTATTAGCTGCTCTTTCGCCTATTTTCGCGGTAGGTGGCTAACGGTCGTCAGAGTCTCACCGACGATGCAAAGAGCGCGCGCTGTCGCGCGAGAGCTTTTGTGGCTATGGAGGTTCACGTGCTGTGGTGGAGTGCTTGGGAAGGGCGAGCTTCCCTCTTCTCCCGCCGACATCTCTCGTACTGCGGCGGCTACACGAGGATGACGGGGGTGGCGGTCGCCTTCTACGCCGCGGCAGTCGCACCACTAGAGAAAACACGGATATGACGCGCCGGATTACATCTATAGCCACCCGTACTGCCCCTAGAGATGTGCTGGTTAATGGCTTTGTTCTCTACGGAATTGCACAATGCAAGAACAAGCGCCGCCTAAATATCTTAACTGCAACAAGTCTGCGCATTCAAGCGTGCCATTCAACTTTAATGAAGCGAATAGCTCCCTAGAAGCGTTCGGATATTAGCTTTCATTAACAATCACCGTCCGTCACCATCGCTTAGGAAAGGGAAAGTTCGCCAACAATTTGAAAGAAGCATAGTTTTAATTAAATCAAAGTCCAATGCGAAACCAGACAAATTCATTATAGCATAAAGACGCGCATGTGTTCGCATGGTTGACGCAGCGGCAGGTGGTCCTAAAGCTTTCAAGGGGATGTCTTATTCGATGTAAATTACCGATATAGACCGTCTAAGCCAAAACAAAAGTAAAGGACAGTCAGCCGTTGTCGGCTGTGCATGGCGGGATCTTACCTTTTCTTTTGCGATATGGTATCCCATATTACATATCCATATGTCCCATAATATAGGTGTGTCTGGTCAATGAGAAGGCACTTACATTGCTCAAGCCTAAGTTCTACCCGCCGCGGTTGCTCAGTGGCTATGGTATTAGGCTGCTGAGCACGAGGTCGCGGGATCGAATCCCGGCTACGGCGGCCGCAATTCGATGGGGGCGAAATGTGAAACCACCTGTGTAGTTACATTTAGGTGCACGTTAAAGAACCCCAGGTGGTCGAAATTTCTGGAGTCCTCCCCTACGGCGTGCCTCGTAATCATAAAGTGGTTTTGGAATGTAAAACCCCATAATTTTTTAAGCCTATGTTCTACAGACGCGGTATTCCGATATAAATATTGGGGTAGTACAAGCAAGGGTTCAAATGACGCAAGTTCGCAAGTGAAAGCTGCATTCACTAGCACAAAATGTTTATATTTCTCACGTAACTACTCGGATTTCCGAGGCACTCTTTTTGGTGAAGGCATCGCAATGCTCTTATTGCTCAAAATGTGCAATAAGTAGTTCCTGTGCTCACGCTCATTTTTAACATGAAACAGTCTAAAATAAACAGCGAAACATCATCGACGCCAGGCGTCGCATTTTCACATTTTGTCCGCACTCAGCGGTGTCACGCACAGTACCGGCCGTCACCGCGTACGAGGCCACGAAGTAAGACAAAACAAAAAGCAAGCTGCGCCACATCCAAGGCTGGAATATAAACGCAGATCGCTTGGTTCAAATAAAATCGCAATGCCGACTGACTTAAGAGATCCTCCTTCTGACTTGACGACATTTATTGCCCTGAACGAAAATGTCGAATCTGAAGAATATGCGAGAAAAAATACAGCTGGTGGCGGTAGCGTCCGATCTCTATCAACTTTCGAGCCCTGCCCCTTTACCCTTGCCCATTTTCCAGTTTTCAGTTATTTCAACATTGAGCCGTACGATAGAGAGTGCCGTGCGAGAAGAAAGTCTGCGTGTTCTTGCTGGATGAAAGTTTTAAATGTTAAAACTCGCGTCCTGTTACCGGCCGTTGGAACATTCAGCACTATATGAACGCACGTACAGAGCGGTCTCTTTCAAGTTCTTGGCTCTTGTAAAAAAACGCGTTGAGCGAATAATATTTATCATGAAGGGGAGTAGATACTATCACAAAACAGACACTCATGCCTCACAGGACGATAACGGTGCTGGCTGCGGGCTGATTTAGCCTTGCAGGTGTACGCCAGCAGTCACTCCACCCTAGCCACTCCTTTTACAGCGCTGGGATCAGATGCATGTGGATAAACACTTCATCGCAGAGTACAGGGGCTGTATAACGTAAAAGTGTTATATTATGATTTTATTCGAATCTCCTGAGGTCAACTTTAAACAATCACCGACGCAAGTGTCGGGCGGCGATCCGCAGCAGTTACTTCGACAGCACAATGAAATGCTCTGCTCATTTATTGGATTCACTTCTGCTTGCTTTCAAAAAAAGAAAACAGCATTTCCTACTTAACAGGTTGTTTTCTTCTGATTGGCTGATAGAAGGCAGTAAGTGCGTAGAAAGGGAGGGGGCTTCAGTGGGTCTGAGCTTGCGCAGTGAAAGTAGGTAGCCGGATGAGGAAGGCTGTGGTGGCGTCCGCAATTGGCCAGCTTCCCCTTGCTTAGTTTGCGATGGCTGGTTGAAATTGTGGCAGCGTGAACGGAAGTTATAAAAATGCCGCTATGACGCATGCTCAGTGTAGAATAGTTGGCAAAGTGATGTCGTGCACGTGACGGAACGGCTCGGGAACGTTATACTTTGTCGCAAAAAATTGTTACTATGGCAGAAAAATTCATTTTCCTGGGCAGCTCCCAGTACCCAGTTCCCGAGCTATGGATGGGCTGCGATCTTTTATCCTTTCGGAACGGGCGGTCCGAGGATAATAAAAAAAGCAGTTTTCTTGGGCATAATAATGCAGCCTTAGTGTGCGTACGTCACGTAAACGTGGGGAGTCTTTGCAGTCTTCCGGCGTCTCATAATATGCGAGCGAAATTGGCGCACGCAGAAAAAAATTGAGCAATAGCGCAGGGCTAATGCCGAAAAAGCCGTAGAATCGTAAGGCATTAATCTTTTTTTCTTCGGTGTAATGGTGCATAATCAGCGTGTACAGGTAATAGGCAAGTGATAGGCAGTTTTCGCAATGTTCTTGACGTCACCTAGCAGACAGGTGAAATGGCAGTGGCCCCAAAAATGTTTCAACTATCGTGGAGGGGGATTCTGGCAGAAGCGGAATCAACACAGTTTTGAATAGGGGCCGTATAACCTACAAGTATTTCAATCTGTTTTTATTGCAATCTCCTGACGTCAAATTTACGTAAGCGCCGACGAAAGCATCGTGCTGTGATCTGCAGTGTTGTCTGAACAGCCCAATCAAACACTCTCGTCGTTTATAGGAGGGCACTTTTATTTGCTTTGAAAACGAATAACATTGCCTGCATTAAGAACTTTTTTTTGTCTAATTGGTTGACAAGAGGCGAGCAACATGCTCAAGTGCACAGGGTTTCGATGAAGCCACGCCAGCTGAGGGAAAATAGATAACCGCATGAGGAGGATGGGGCTGGCGTCTGCGATTGGTCCGCTTTCCCTTACTTAGTTTGCGGTGACTGGTCGCAAATCGCGGCGGCGGGCAACGGAAGGTTAAGAATGCCGCTAAAACGGATCCTCACCAAGGAAGAATTGAGAGAGCGGCGTCGTAGTCATACCGAAAGGGCTCAATAACGTTATATCGCCACGCAGAAAAAATTATTATACGCGAATAAATCCATGCTGTCTGGCAGGTGCGAGTAACCCGTTCCTGAGCAATGGGCGGGCAGGCATCTGCAGTTACATTGGAAACGGGACAGTCACCGGCTATTCCGAAAAAAGTTCAGTTTTGTTCGGCACAATAATGCATCTTTAACGTGTACAACTCATTTCGACGAGCTGAGTTGTCGCTGTTTTGTGACGTCGCGTAGCAGACAAGCGAAGTGGGCTTAGTCCGAAAACTTTTGACCAATAGGAGAGGGCTAAACGCCACGAGTTGTTGCATAGATTAGCATGTTTCGAAACCTTAAGGCGGAGGCGAAACACCTGTTCCCTAACATTATTGATAGGCGCCCGTAATTTATGGACGAGCACGAGACTCGCTGATGGATTAAAAGGTTGAGTGGCTCAGGCCTCTGCAGGGCAGGAGCTAATCTCGCAAGGGCATTGAATTATGTTCGAACAATTGAGGCGTTTTACGTGCAACCAGTTAATCTCTGCCATGAGGAAGTGCGTTGTGGAAAGCTCTAACGACGAAATGTTTGTAACTTCACAGTCTGGTGGACTATACTGGTTTAAGTCTGGGTCACTGAATCTATAGTCGGCCTCTGTTACCTGAACACGAATCCAATGCTTAAGCAAATCGGTGGCTTAACTTGTCAAGTCTTAACGTCTCGACGTCATAATGTCCTCTAGTGACAGTTTGAATAGAATTTGAATCGACTGGGTAACAATAAATGGAATAGCAATAAAGCTCCATACAGACTTAAGCGGAACAACACAGAGCCTCGGGCTACGTTCAGGTCGAGAACTTTTCGCGGTGTTGCCTCTGGTATGGGGAGTGGGAGCGACAAGGCATGATAGAAACGCTGTCTGACGAAGCTATGAACAGAGACTGGAACGTCTGCCCCTTTATCTGAAATAAGGCTGCTAGAACACCTATTAAGGAACATAAGTCTAGTTCGAGCATTCAGCGTGCAGGTATGTCAAAATCAGATGCGCGTATATGGTGAAATTGTGGCAGAGAACAGCGATGGCTTGCACGTTTGTTTGGAGCGAATGTGTTGCCGTCCCTGCAACAGGAAAGCTTTGGCGACGCCGCAATGGAAATCCCTCACCCGGTTACCGTGACGTCATGAATCATCGTCGTCGTCGCTGGGGCCTAGTTAATTTTTTCCTTGTCGACGAACATCAATTGCAGTGTTTTCTACAGGAGTCAGGAATTGAAAATTTGGCAAGTTTCAAGAACTCTTACAGTTCCACAACAAACGACATGCGAGAAAATAAATAAAAGTTTGTGACGTCACATTGAGATTGTGGCTGTGAAGTTTCTGCGAGAAACTCATTAAATAAAAGTTTAGTTCAACCTTTACTTTTTTTTTCTGCTTGCAATTGACGTCTTACCACACAATTAACAAAAATAGAGTTCTGCAAGCGTAGCTTATCAGTATAAAGTGATTTATTCTTTCTCGTTAGGGCCTCTTAAAACTTAACTTACGGGAGCAAATGAAAAAGCAAGGACAATTTAAAAATAAAACAAAGTTTTCGCAAGTATATACAAACACGCGATAATTCTAGTTTTCCGGCAACCTTTCCGGCCTTGCACCTCGTATGCCTGAGTCACAGTTTTTGCAGAAAAAGCAAAATAAATGGTACTGCATGGCTATCCGCATACACTCTATGCAATAAATGCTCAGCAGCTGAACTTGATGTCGCGCAGGAAAATTAAGATTATTGTGATTTGAGGCTTGGGATAAACGAGTGAGCTAATGAGAATCCAGTGGGAGATAAACAGGCGAACATAAATGAATGGCAGGGCGAAGCTGTGGGTTTATTTTCGCTGACGGTCAATCTAACGTTTCAGGTATTTAGGTGTTTTTATTTTACCGGTGTGAGAAATACCAAAAGGCAAAGAAATAATCAACTGTGATCCCGAACCATGCGACCCAGTTCCATGACCTAAAACAGAGCGACATCTCTAATTAGTGTTTGTAAATTATTTAGTGTGTTCATTCTGAGCTTGCCTTGACTATCCAAAAATGGATTACTCCAGCGTATTTTTTAATCACATGTTATTTTCAGCTAAATGAACTATATCATTAAGGCGTAGAGACGGTAAAATATCTGATAAAATCTTTAATTCTGACGCTACGTAAGTTCGCATGTTTTCTGCCAAAGTATCCTTAGCCGCTAACGTTGACAGGCTAATGTATTCGAAGCCACGGTTGTTCGGTTCGGTTTCCGGTTGCTGGCGGTATGTCTCTGCATATATTCTGACAGAAAACTTTTATTAAATTTAAGGTAGCCTCTATGACGATTAGGTAGTATTACGATTAGATAGTATCGTGTGGCGTTGTTCGCGCCCTTGCCGCTCTTATGTTGTACCCATCACGGCAGCCCACTCACTATGAGGTAGCGTTGCAGAGCTCCAGGGGTCGGCTGGATCCCGGCCGCGGTCGCTGCATTTTGAAGGGTTGCGAAATGCAGGAGCGCCCCTGTACCTAGACTGAGGCTCACGTTCAAGATCCCCAGGTGATCGAATTTCATCCGCTGTCCCCCACGATGGCGTGAATCATAATTAGATGGTAGTTCTAGCGACAGAGAAATCATACGATATTTTAAATTACTGGTGCAGTCTGCTGTCCACTTAGGGCCTTGTAACGGCTGCCGCGAGTTAGTCATCTCGGGAAAGCGGGCGAGTCCATTTCTCGAACCAATCCTTCTCGTTTGGGTGTTGGGGTAATGCTCGATTTCACTGACGTGTTGCCCGTTTTGGGCGATCTGAACGTGTGCAGCGTAAGGCAGGTTATCCAAGGACAAACAACTTGTGCGTTTAGACTCAGAAACTGTTCTTAAAATTCCAATTAAACATGAACGTAAAACTTTCATTTCCCGCCCATACCGCAGGGCAGCTTGGTCAGTGTGCGGTCATGAATTTAAATGTTAATTCAACAATTTCGCCGGCGATTGCTCTCGAAGCACGCTGAGTTTGTTCTTGGGTTCTTTTGTCATACAATGTGGTCTATCTATACCGATAAAATGTCAATAGGACTGAGTATAACGCCGCGTTAAAATCCGTGATTCCACGGAGTGCTGAAGCGAGCCAGAAGTAGTAAATTGTGGCGCTGCCATCTATTCCGTTAATATTTCGCTTTCTTTCCGGCTCACAAAACCTCTTCTTACGGCAACAGAGACTTTTTCGTATTGCAGAAAGGTAATTTACTAATGCTGTGACGTAGTAGTTAGCACTATCTTTAGTACGCCCCGAAGACATGGCGAACTAGTCACACTCAAGGCACAGCTCAATCTCAGTGCCGACGACTTCGAATGGGGCTGACGGACACGGGACTGGTTGCAGCTCTCTGCTTTGAGCTGATATTGGGAGCTTTTGGCGCTGACAGAGGGCACAGGAAGCGACGTACCTCGCTGCAATAGCGGATAAGCGAGGCCAGCAGAAGCGACCGTTGAAGTGGTCGTACGTATTCTAGAAACCAAGGTGACCAGTAGTCATGTCATCGTCGTAGGCTTAAGAACATGAGTCAAACATGAACGCACTTCGACGCCGGACGCATCGAAGCGTGTTGGTCGCGCCCGGTTACGTTTGTGGCGCCAGTGCGTCGAACCATTGGTCGAACTGTAGACGATGTTGTTCTCACCAATGTGACATAACGTGTGCGCACGCTCACGCTACGTCGGAATATACTTAGCCCTTAAGAGTCGCTGAGTTGGTGAGATTTGAGCAATACATGGTCTGCAGAAGGAATTTGGTCAATAGTGGGTAATAGTGTGGAATGACCGTCCGAATGCTTGGCGCGGAAGGGCGTAGCTGATCCATAGCATGGCGCCGTAGGAAGCGAGGGAGCGAGAAAGCGCATCTGCGTTCTGGTGCGTTTTGCGACGCGTGTAGGTAATAGTAAAGTCATATTCTTGCTGATGGATATCAGCGACCAAAACGTCTAGGCACGTTGTTGACCCTGGAAAGCCAACTAAATGCATGGAGGTCCGTAACGATGGTAAAATGACGGCCGTGAAGACAAAGTCGAAGATTCTGTACCGACCAAACCACAGCTAGACACTCCGGCTTAGTCAGGGTATAATCATTTTCGGCGTTTGTCAGTACGCTGCTTGCGCACGCGACGAGCCTCTCAGGTAAAGACATCTCGCTGCAGTAGAATACCACCCGTGCCGTGACCACTAGCGTCCGCATGCAGGACTGTGGGTGCGATTTCATCGAAATGGCGAAGTAATGGTCCAGATGTGAGGGCCTTTTTCAGATGGGTAAACGCTGGCTGGCATTCGGGAGACCACTCAAAGGGACCACCAGAACCAAATAATTTGTGCAAAGGTGCCGCTATTGAGGCGAAGTCTCGTATGAATCGATAAAAAAAGGAAGCGAGACCAAGGAAACTGCACAAATCCTTGGTTCTTTCGGGGCAAGGCAAGTGCAGAATCGCTCAAACATTGTCGGGATCACGACGAATGCCGTCCTTGCTCGTCACGTGATCTGAAACCTTAATTGTCTCGTTGGCAAAGTGGAACTATTTCAAATTCAGCTGTAGGCCAGCGTTGACAAGGCACCTGAGAACTTCGTCCAGACGTTGTAGGTATTTAGAGAAGGTTGATGAGAAAACAACAATATCGTCAAGGTACCACAAGCAACTCTTCTATTTCAGGCCACGCAGAACGGCGTCAATCATGCGTTCGAATATTGTGGGGGCATTGCAGAGACCGAATACCATTACATTTAACTAGTATAGTCCAGGTGATATTGAAAACGCTTCTTTTTTCTTGATCGCATAGCGACACTCGAGAAGTACAAGGCGCCCTGCAGCGAATTCAAGACATCGTCTATGATAGGGTATACAACCTTGCGCGTGATCTTGCTGTTGAGTGGCCAGTAATATATGAAATACCGCACAGAACCGTTTTTTTGTACGAGCTAGAATGACGGGGGATGACTAAGAACTTGCGGAGGGCGTATTATCTTCCACTGCAGCAGGTCGTCGACACGTTCTTCAGTGACTTTCCTTTCGACTAGAGATACGCGATATGGTCGACGATGAACTATGGGCCGGCCATCTGTCTCTATTCATTGCGTGGTGGCGGAAATCTGTCCCAATGGTGTGGATTGCGTGTCAAACGAAGCTTCATGCTTTTTCAGCAGAGCAAGCAATTGTGACCCAAAAGAGGTCAAGCTGGAACTGACGGCAGCTGCAAGGGCAGAGGCACATGCGGAACGTCCAACAGAAGGAGCTTCAGAGGAAGTCACTTCAACGGAAACAGACAGAGGCTCTGATTTATTGAAGCAAGCCAATGTAGTGCTCTTAGGAATGAGAATATTTTCGGATGTCAGGTTAGTAGCGAATACGAATGCGAAGCCATTGTCAAACCGGACCAGCCCTGATGCAAAGGCTATCCCTCTTTTGAGACAGCGTGCAGATGGTTGTACAAGCACATCATCTCGGTTAGTGGCATTCGATTTGATTGAAAGAATGCGCTGATGGCAAGGAGGTAGCTCAGTGTCTTCTGCAGCAAGAGAGCGAAGTGGTTTGTCTTCTGCATGAAACGAATATGCAGTGTTGGTCATGTGGAGAACACGTTGCCGGCAGTACATAGAAACGGAAGCAGTAGAAATAAAATACTATCATAAGATCAGCTGTTGGGCACGCGAACTTAGCACTGCGATTTGTACATAATGCAGCAAAGCATCAACGTAGACACTAGCAGTGCTGATATCGAAAGGTCAAATCGCGTCGCCTCGATCAGCGAATAGTGCAGGTCCATCACATGGAGTGGTAACCTCCCGTAGGCGCGAACACAAATCACGACGCATAAGTGAAAAACTAGGACCAGTGTCTGTTAGCGCTTCCACGTGTACTCTTTCTACTGAAAGGAATAGCGTATTATGCCGACGCGCTGGAAAAATTTGTCCTGTCATGAACTGCAGCTTTCCTATAAAAGCTGCATAATTTAGTTTTCCGGGCGACGGTAGGTGAATTGAGAGGCTGGTCAAAGTGGCGACATACAGCAATGAAGGGGGGTCGGCGGGCGGCGTCTGGCAGGTCGGAAGCTAGGAGCCATCTCGGACGTTGCAAGTCGCGATGGGATGCGGCCGGCACGCGGAGCATCGCGACATGACACCGTGTATCTAGATTCCAGCCTTCAGATTCCAGATTCCAAGGGCGGCGCTGGAAAGTGGTCCTAGCAGAAAAGCGGTCGCGTTCGTACGTGTCAAATTTGGTGCGCTCTGCTTGCTGACGCTTGTGGCAGAAACGTGCGACGTGACCACGATATCCAAAGCAGTAGCATATAGGTTGAATCAGGCGCCATGGCGGATAGCAAGCTTTGTCAGGTGCGTTGGAAGACATAGGAGCTAAATAGGCCGGCGTCGGTTTTGGACGTATCGATGGAACGATGGCTGGGGCAACTTCGACTGCGTGCGCGTATGTTTTCGGGGGCCAAGGGGCTAGAGGGCCCGTATACTCAGTACCAGCCATGGACGCCAACTCCTTCGCAGCGTCACGAAAAATTATACTGGAGGCGTGGGAAGGAATAGGACCAGCCGAGAAGCCAAGAGACTGCAGCTCTTCTCGTATGTTTGCGTGGAACATTCAGCGGAACGAGGGATCAGAAGAGGGGGGGGGGGGTTCAGGAGTGTTCGATGGCAATTTTACAGACTAGAGTTCGTCAAGGCTCTGGCACATAACTGCAATACCAGCGACGGTAGCCAGGCCTTTGATGGCCAACGCATTCAAGGCACTAGTCCCGATGCCCGTGAGATTGTGGCGTACTCTGTCTGATTCTGTCGTGGAAGCGTTGGTGGGGCGAAAAAGATCGAGGACATTCTTTGTATACGTGGTGAGCCTAGTCGTGCCGAGGATTGGCCGAGTTGTTACTTGCGAGTGTTGAGTGTCTTCTGCTTAGTCTGACTGCTGGCTCGCATACTAGTGTAGTTATTGCAAGATCTCCTGTTTTTTCTTGTACTTCTTGTACTTTGCGTTTACCATATTCAAATAAGAATTGCCTGTACCTACCTCCTGCCACCCAATGCTTGGCCTATCCTGCTTGCGGATGCGAGCCATGACAGAGGTTCATCATCATCATCTTCTTCATCTCCTGATAGCCCCTTTAATGCGAAATAAGTTTAGAGCACGTTGCGTTGGCAAGTAACGTGTTTCGCTCTGTGTTGAATGACCCCAACATTGCGTGTTTTGGAGATGGGCGAAGTTGAAAGACTGATCTCGTGTCCGTTCGTGTCGGTACTTGAATTTTATGTGCAGTGTGTAATAAGCTACGCGTTCAATTTTTATGGCAGTAAAGTTTTTTGTCATAAGTGTCAGGTTAGGTTTGTTTGTGGCTTGCTGTAAGGAAGGTGTCCAAATTGTAATCCGTGGAGGTGCCCTTCAATATGAAAATTATATTTGAAATTTACATCAAAAAGTGTGAGGTTGTCTAGTAGGTCGGCTTGGGACATGTGATTTTCTTCCCCATATGCGTGGACACAGTGTCCTAATTTTGTGCAGTGATGTGCACAGAACACACAGCTTTGCGCAAGGATCTGAAGACATGATCGTACGGGAGCTCAGTATGGAACAGCATGAGTACTACTGCTACGACCGCGCTCGAGCTCGCTGCGCTTGGCGCCTGCCTATGCAGCAGGTACGCCGTCGTCCACTGCCCAAGACGCGGGAGTGGGGTACGCCCCAGTCCCCTCAGCTTTCTCCACGCCTTTAGTCGTCATGCCTTTTGCAGGGCATGTACACGTCACGTACGTGTCCTGGCTTGTCCTTTGGAGATTTTTCTATGTGGTATAAATACCTTCGCACTTCGCTGCTGCTTTTAGGGACACGCGATCTACGTATCACAACTGTGCTTTGCTGATCCTTTACAGTGAAGCTGCGCAAGGACGCCACATTTCGTGAAGAGCTTTCGTTTAGGCCGCTGCCGTGTCTTTCACAAGCTGCCTCCGACAAACACGCTTCCTTGACTTCATTTGCACCAGTTGTATTTTTTCGCTTGGTTTCCACACGTTCTCCAAGGTTAGACGCATCAGAAAGCGACTCGCCAGTTGCGTCGCAGCCGGGAATCGAGCTTTGTTCAGGCCACAGATGCCATCTTCATGCGAGCAAAAAAAAGAAAAAAAAGGCGCTTTCTGCCAGCTACAATCTAGGCCCCGCCCCCGAGGGAACACCCCGCTCGTTACAGCGTCTTCTCCGTGCCAGCCCCGTGTTTCTGAGGTGAAACAGGGCACGTGTGCGATTCAGCCCGCGGTGTGCTGCAATCGGTGCGCTTCCTTCCTACTCCGTCATTTCGGCGCCTTTGCTGCTCCGTGGCAGTGGCCCAAAATTTTTCCTTTTCCGTGCCTTGCGTCGACTAGCAAGGACAAAAACGAGTACGCGGAAGGTAATGCTGCACCGTGCACCATACACAAGGGAAGGGCGCGTGTAGCACGTCACACAAAAAAGTAAAGGCCAGTTCGATTTGGTAGGCAATGACCGCTAGACATTTACTTGAGTTCGCGATATTCTGCACATATCGTGCGTGACAGCGTGCGCAGCTCTTATTCATTCACTCGTTGTTACGTTTACATCAGTTTTCATTGCTGCTAGATGTATTATGGTGTTCTCAAATTCGTTTTGTAATGTGTCCACACTATGGCGAGGCGGGTCCATTCCCCCACAAGGAAAGGGGTCGACTGCGATGGCTATAGACGTCTACAGACGTTTGGAGTTCTGGGTATTCATACCATCGCTGCTGTTAAGAATGATAATGATGCATGAAAGTGAAGTATACGCTGCCATCTGGCCTATATAGCAGAACACGCTGTAAAGTTGACTGCATGTGGTGACCACTTGACATTTGGTGTCTGCGTAAGGCTGCTATTTCATTTATTTCACGCTGTGCAACCGCGGCCAAATTCACGAAGCTTTTTGTTCGGGAGAGCGTTCGCCATTGGACAGCCGCTTTCGCTTATGATATGTTCAATGCCAGGGTAGGCTGGAATTAGCTCTTAAGAACAATTCTAGCGTAAGAACTTTCTGTAAACACTGGCCCTATACCACAACTGCTGCAGCAAGCCTGCCAGCGAGATTGAAACCGTTTTTCGCTCTACGAACTGCCTTTGAAGAGTGTGCTGTTTGTTCGCTGTTTCAAGCAGGCCATTATTCGATGTGATATTATTGCACATGTCTTAGTGAGGTACATCAAAAGCGATTTTTCAGTAATATACAGCTTGATGTTGACAGGGAGCCAGCTGATACTTACACTGGTTAACCTTCCTCTCCCTCTCTCTCTCTCTCTTTCTCCTCCTTCGTTAACGGAGTAGATGCAGCCGATTCACATATCCTTTTGGTGAAAGACAGCTGCGATTCGAATGTGTAAGATGGAATCCGCATGGATAAGGTGTTTAACGTGCTTACCGCTAAATTTATCAGAAAAGCCGGTAATTGTTAACAGCGCGTTGCTTCTTTCATATGCGACAGCTTAGAACTTTGCCGAAGTGAGCAGTACTGCGTTTTCTTAACGTCCGTCGTTTGAAACAACCTGCTGGGGTAAAGCCATTACATCAGTTATTTCCTTTTTTTTTTGCCAATCAAATGCACACTCCAGGTGCATTTTTTGCCATCGCCGTCGCTGTGGTGTTCCCAATAAAATCCGAGGGTGATAACACCGTCGCCGCGCGTCGTTTGCTGTATGTGCGAGTGAAAGCACGCGAACAAAGCCGACGATCGTGGCTCAACCTCACGTGTGAAAGAAGCGGAGAGAAAACCCGCCGTCTTCCGTCGCTCAAAAGGTCGTCAGAGGGAGGGGGGGGGGGGGGGGGGGCGTTGTGCTCTGGCAGCAACTGCGCGTTCCGGGACAGGGCGCAAAAGCAAATGACGATCGCGGCTCAATCTCGCGCGTGAAGGAAGAAAACGGAGAGCAAACCCGCCGTCTTCCGTCGCTCAAAAGGTCGTCAGAGGGAGGGGGGGGGGGGGCGTTGTGCTCTGGCAGCAACTGCGCGTTCCGGGACCGGGCGCAAAAGCAAATGACGATCGCGGCTCAATCTCGCGCGTGAAGGAAGAAAACGGAGAGCAAACCCGCCGTCTTCCGTCGCTCAAAAGGTCGTCAGAGGGAGGGGGGGGGGGGGCGTTGTGCTCTGGCAGCAACTGCGCGTTCCGGGACCGGGCGCAAAAGCAAATGACGATCGCGGCTCAATCTCGCGCGTGAAGGAAGAAAACGGAGAGCAAACCCACCGTCTTCCGTCGCTCAAAAGGTCGTCAGAGAGAGGGGGGGGGGGGGCGTTGTGCTCTGGCAGCAACTGCGCGTTCCGGGACCGGGCGCAAAAGCAAATGACGATCGCGGCTCAATCTCGCGCGTGAAGGAAGAAAACGGAGACCAAACCCGCCGTCTTCCGTCGCTCAAAAGGTCGTCAGAGGGAGGGGGGGGGGGGCGTTGTGCTCTGGCAGCAACTGCGCGTTCCGGGACCGGGCGCAAAAGCAAATGACGATCGCGGCTCAATCTCGCGCGTGAAGGAAGAAAACGGAGAGCAAACCCACCGTCTTCCGTCGCTCAAAAGGTCGTCAGAGGGAGGGGGGGGGGGGGGGCGTTGTGCTCTGGCAGCAACTGCGCGTTCCGGGACCGGGCGCAAAAGCAAATGACGATCGCGGCTCAATCTCGCGCGTGAAGGAAGAAAACGGAGAGCAAACCCGCCGTCTTCCGTCGCTCAAAAGGTCGTCAGAGGGAGGGGGGGGGCGTTGTGCTCTGGCAGCAACTGCGCGTTCCGGGACCGGGCGCAAAAGCAAATGACGATCGCGGCTCAATCTCGCGCGTGAAGGAAGAAAACGGAGAGCAAACCCACCGTCTTCCGTCGCTCAAAAGGTCGTGAGAGGGAAAGGGGGGACGGCGTTGTGCTCCGGCAGCAACTGCGCAATTCGCAACCGGGCGCAAGTGCGTACTCTGCACGGCGGCGCGTGGTCGCGCGCGCCGGTTCTTGAAAGGGGTATGCAGACGGCTCATACCATTGTGCGCGTAGTGTCCTGGATGCTCTTGCTTTCAAGCGATAGACCTTGCGAAGCTCAATTCGCTCGCTGCTGCTGGCGCGCTTGCCTGCGCCAGTGTTTTGACAGCAAGTGCCGGCGCTCATCGGGTGCGATGTGTTATATGTTCTTGTATATGCTGACATTATGCTTGGTATTTCAGTAAGTAAGCGAATGTTCTCAAGTTTATACGGCCTATAAACTATCTTTACTTCGTATAGATGTGTACAAATTTGGTATCGCATTTATGCTTCGCCCTTCGGGCGAAACTATGTTTTTTGTCTAAAACGGTAATTTTATCTCCGGTCCTTACAGTTTCAATAGACTAAGTTCCATCATTAGACAACATAATTATCAGTAAATATATCCTTGTTAGCAAAGTTGAATTGTACTCACAAGGTAAATTTTAGGTACACCTTAAGAACATATTTAAAATGAACGTCGTGAAATATTTCTGAAGTTGCAAGACCAACTAGTGTCAAGAAATCAATCACCAAGGCTACAACTTACAGTAACAATGGTCAACTGATGACACATAAAACAATAGTAAGCAACGCTCTTAGCTGGTAGGGATACTCGGAGAAAATGCGGTGTCATTTCTTGTCGCAGACATGGCGAGCAATATAACTGTTATTTTGTACTCTGCCTTTATCACTTTCTTGTAATTTTTTTAAATAGTTTCAGTGCCAAAGTAATGGGAAAATTCACACCCAACAGATTCCAGAATTATCTATTTTTTTCTGTCAAAGTAAGTAGGTGTCCTTTATAGTGTTTTACATAGGTAAACAATTTCTCCTATTCATTCCTATATAAGACTGCAAGAACTTTGTTGAGAGTGGACTCTTCACCAAGGCATCAATTGCTATACAATGAATTTATTTGTGACACCACGACCCAAATTTCATGTATGAATTGCGCCAGCAGGAAGTACCTGTAGCCATAGGATGGCAGATATGTGCTGCTGTGAAGAGCCGGACTCCGCATGCCATATTGTCAAACAGCAGGTACACGCTAGACAAGAGTTTGCACAGCTGTTTGTCTGTCTTGCCGCGAAATTATAATCGTCACCTATCTTGTGAGAGCTTTCTCGCTTCAACGCTGCGTAGCCGATACTTTCCCGTCAGGAACGCCATGCCACGCTGATACGCGGAAGGCGTTGTGACGTTAATGCGCCGAAAACGATCATGAAGCAAAGGAAGTGCAACCGAGATAGATCATGATTAGTGTTTTGGGGCCAGAGAAGCCCAAAAGGGTGCCAATTTTTCATCAGGCGATGGTTTCCACTGGTGCGATGCTGCTTAGTCTCCATTAGTGTCGAGTGTCTCAAGCTTCGTTAAAAAACTTTTCTTAAGTGGAAACAGGTGCTTAGGTATTCGCAGAGTGCAATGCGCAGTCATTGTAGGAAATGTAATTAAAGCGAAACCTTCTTGCGAATGGTTATTCCGAGTAACGAAGACAGCAGCAAACAAACTCATTTAGAGAAATCATGAGCCTTTACAATTTACGCTTCATCACGGCGTGTAGCTTTCTCTTAAAGTCACTTTAAGAATTCTGGTAAGCTACATTTGCGCAGCTGCTTTCTCTATCGAGGATGAGGTCAACTGACACGAGCTTTAATGCACTGTGGATGCAGTGCAACTCCCACTTTATTCAATGTACAGGTGCGACACGGTTACGACAATGTGTGTTCCCTTGACGTTATTTGTGTACGATACGTTTTTTTTTTGTCACGTTTGTTGTTGCTGGCGATTCGGTACCTTTGCGTAAGGGCTTCTGTTATTTTGTTCTCTTCGCAGGGCATTCACTGTGTGAGCAAAGAGGAAAAGCGTTAATGTCCAGAACCGGGCACAGTGGAAGCTGTCGCGCACCTTCTACCTCGCCCTGCTGCTGTCGGACAGCCGTTGGAGGTCTCGTGGCTGTCCCGGGGAACAGCTGCAAGCTGACCGGCAAAGCCAAGGCGCCATCGGAAAGCTCTTGCATCGAAATGTTGTGGCACCGAGAGCTCGTGGCAACTTGTCACCGACGTGCGACCAACGACGCCTAAGCTGCGACGTCGCAGTGTTTTAAAATAATTTGTCCAAGTGCAGCAGGTCTATTAATGTTTGCTTTTGTGTGAAAAAAACTGGGCAGGACCATCGCGCTTACGGAGCATGGCTAACAAACTCCCATCCCTAGTTGTACATCAACATCACCTGACGTGTCTGCCTGGACAAGTGTGAATGAAGACTGGCGGTGTAGTGTCGCAAATGAAGGTCGTTTCCGGTCTGAAATACTGCAATGTGAGAAATGCAGTAGTGAGTAGACTTACAGACGAAAGATTCGTTTGTCGATGGAAAGTGTAAAAGTTGTGAAACCCTCCCTTTCGGCCGATATCGCACCATGACTTTGTTAATTCCTGCACTCTAGCATTGAACCACCAGGCCCGTATTCACAACCTGTTCCCTTATGTAAGGGGTATCCATGACTCGCGCGCTTACGTAACCTTTCTCAAAAGATTGCAGAGAAGGCGATAACGGCATAGCAGTCGCAACTACGTACGCTTACATAAAAAAAATTCCATATGCCTCCATAACTCCAATATCCGATAACCCTGTATGAAGTACGTGGAATCCTATCTAACACGTCGCATCGTCCCATATGTAATGCGGGGTAATTAGATATCACAATTCTGGAGAGCATTGGGTTTCTCGATAGCGGCGTAAGGTATTTTGTTGTGATTCTGGGGGCCTGGTACTGCTTCCTGCGCATAGTGACAGTTGAGTGCGCATCAGTGAAAACAAAAAGAAAACGAAACCTGAAGGCTCATTGGGAACCAGTGTGTTTTCGCTGAAGCCTGTCGACTGATAAGCCCTCCTCATGGCTGATGGCGCACATTCAGGATGCTGTTCTCTTTCTCCAGCATGCCTCAGAGCGGTATCGCTTAGACTGAAAATTGCGTGCTTGAAGATGACACCAAAGGCAGCACTAAGTTGCCTGAGTCGAAAGTCACAATTTAGCACTTCACATGTGTGCGCGATGGGGATAACTTGAAGTCGGAAAAATGTTCCTCAATTATAGTGGGTGGTGCGGCGTTCAAGACAGTGTTAGGACCTCTCTGCCGAAGAACATTGACCTTGCAATGTTTACCTGAAGAAGCTCTACGTTCGGGTCGACCTTCTACAAATGCTATTAGCAGTGTAAAGGATCGTAGCCTCGGCTTAACGAGTAAGCACTTCCTGTACGATCACTCGCTTTTCGCATCGTCCGCATTCGGGCAAGTTCTGTGTGTGTACCCACATTAATGTTTAATTTATTCCTAGTAGTAGATCTGAGGGCTGCTCGAGGCAGTTTCAAGCGCAGTGGTACCTGTGAAAACGCTGCTCTCCGTAAGCTGCTCGAAAGTTCATTCGCATAATTTTTTATTTGAAACAAACAAAAGAAAGCGACGAAACGGGCGCTGCACTTGAGTTATCAGCGTGATATAAGCAATCGCAGAACACTGTTGATTACAAAAATTGCCGTCAATTTTTCTCGACAGTTGGAACTAGTTTGCACGACACATATTGCCATAAGTCCTACACCAGGTACTGCGATGTAAAAGTTCTTAACGTTTGAGTAACTAATCTCGTGCTCCAAATTTATATGCTCTTAAATTACCAAAACTTGTTTAATGCGGAATAGGGTTCACCATCGGAAGCACCACTATGGAAAAAGCTTCAGCAATCCTCGAGAGATGGCTCACGGAAGGAGTAGTGATACAAATGAATGCCAAGCCACGTGTCATTGCTTGTTCTCTTTCGACTAGCAGTCTGCCAAAGCAGCACACGAAGGGCAACTGCAAAGTACAAGAAAAGAAGGAATATATTTTTGTGTCTTCGGAGTGAAAACGACCCGCTGTTGCCAAATCATCTCGTGTGCGACATGAACTGAAGCTGAGAGGCAGCATTCAGTGTTTATGCGATCAGCGATCGGTCTGTGATATCACATTAACACCTCAATAAGACTAAATACGCGTTAGCCACATATCCTAAAGCGTTCCGTGTATTGAACCAGCTAAGTGTTGGTAGCGACGAGAAATAAATGTCGTTGCTTCGTTTGGTTAATGTATGGATACATTCACTTTGACGCTATATCGATGATATTAGTAGTTGTTCAGGAGAAAATATCGCAAAACTCCTTTAATCTTATTTCAGCGGGCTGTGTAGCTACTCTCGAATAGCATGCGTAGGAGTTTCAGCTCCGTCGTGTTACCATCACACGTGAAGTCGGGCAGGACTGTCAGTGCCACAAACTGTTATGGAAAAGCTGAGAAAATAAGTCGTACGAAAATTGGGCAGCAGCATATCGTGCATTTCTTTGCTTTAGTAAACCCGGCGGCACCTTCCATAGCTTAAGGTGTCAAATACAGGGCACAGCGTCTGTGATAGAGGAACATCTGCCACTCTTCCAATTCAGCTATATCAAGCCGCCGCCCGCACAAGTAAATTATTCTTTATCGAGGTGTCCAGCCGTAATGGTCGACCTTGCAGGCGTAGTTGCAACTGTTCTAGGAGATACATGTTTTGCGGCACATTACGAGCCGTCACACGATAACGATATCGTGCCAAAGAACCTCCTTTTAGAGCGTTTCTTGCTGTTGTTGTTGTTGTTGTTGCTGTTGTCGTTATTGTTGTCAGCATCGCATGTTCTTGTTATGGAAATGCTGACTTTACATGGTGTAACGAATGAACTATTCTATGTGCCCCCACGCTGTCTGCAAACATCTTTCTTCCTCACTTTGACGTTTCATAAAAACAAACGTATTGAGTTGAAGTTGCAGATAAAAATTCCGCATGTAGCCTATCTACGCTCGCGATCCCATTAACTTGATTCGAATATTTGTTTCGACTTTATACCATGTGTGCGGGTTTGCAGGAATTCTTCTTGCATCCTGATAGGAGGCGGAAGTCGCGCTGTTACCTAAATTGCGCTGTTGTTTTGGGGCATGCCTCAAATTTTACCTGCCGCTGTGCAACCATTTTTATTTATAAAAAATACCCTCTTCTATAGCAGTCGCATACGCCTCAGAAACAAAGCTTCGTAGCTGAAAAAAAATCAGATTTCCGCGGAACTGGTTTACCATATAATGTGCCGAGTTGTCGATTATTTGGCCTCGCTGTGCGGTCTCCGATTCCTCTGGTTAACTGACTCGGTAGAGCAACCGCTCCAAAAGACGCTCGCCTTGCGTTCAAGACCTGCGCGCAGACGATATTTTCCTCTACTACGAAGCTTTTTTTTTTGAGTAATTGGTATATGCATTCTGTGTAGCTTCACGTTACAGTCGGTGGACATCACATGACAAGAACTTTATTTGAGTCCTGACGGACTGAGATCTTGGGGAGCCAAAACCGAAGGCTCCCGAAGATCAAGTCGGTGGCTCCGCCCACAATGGGACCAGGAGATCAAGTCCCGCCGCAATGTCGTGGGCCCTCGGGAGAGCCTGGAGTTGAATGCGGAGATTGCTGCTCTTGAGAGATTCCTGCCATGTTCTTTCGTAATGGGCGGAGAGGCGTTAAGGGCTGGGCCCTGCCAGAGCATATGGTCAAAAGAGCAAGAGTCATGACCACATTTGGGGCACCGCCAGACTGTGAGTGTTCAGGATCTATTTTGTTAAGGGACCGAGGAGTGGGATACGAACGGGTTTGCAGGAATCTGAGAGTGGTAGCCTGAGGTTTGTTCGATTTGGGGTGAGGGGGTGGAAATGTCCTCCTGCCTAGTCCATAATGGTAAACAATTTCGCGGAAAGTACGTAATGAATCTTTGTGGATGGTGACCTCGTTCCAAAGTGGGATGACAATTTTCCCTTTCCTGAAGCGTTCTCCACCTTGCGGGCTTCCGCAGAACTTATCTTCCAAATGTGTTACGGTTAAGTTCTCTATGCATTTAGAGGCATTGATAGTTGCGGCACGCTTTTTGTATATTTACGTGAACCACAGCAACGTTCCTATGTTGTGACTTGCGCTAAAGCGTGCTTGAGTTTAATCATGCTTGCTTCCAGCGATATCGTCCATATGATTATCTCCGTGAATCACCGTCGCTACTTTATTTTAATTTAGTTTTTTTTTGTTTACATACCAGCCTTAATCGGCGCCT
The DNA here is from genome assembly GCF_023375885.2 of Dermacentor andersoni. Lineage (NCBI taxonomy): Eukaryota > Metazoa > Arthropoda > Arachnida > Ixodida > Ixodidae > Dermacentor > Dermacentor andersoni. The sequence goes on from NC_092816.1 coordinate 182,332,268, forward strand.
CCTAATGACTCATAATGCATACAAGGTGACAGTGCAGCACTTTCTTGTGCTGTTCCGTTTGCATTTCAGAAAGCGCGTTTCCTGCATCGGTGTTAGTCCTCTATTAATAGAACTATCAACTTTAACGACACGCCAACTGATAGTTTGTTCAAGACACTCGACGCTCTACCACCTACGTCGCAAGTTCAGCTCACCACAAATAGACAGCTGAGCTCATGTTTAGCCTCCATCATGTGTGGCGCTGTGCAGGCAATTTATTTTGCGCATAATAAGGCTTCTGGACGACAGAAAATGCTCAGATATCCAAAGGAGCACCTTATATGTCCCGTTAATGTCATTCTCAGAGGCCACAAAACCAGTTCCATTCTCCGCCCTTCAAACAAATCGCTGAACGAGCGCCCATAGCTTAATCTCATAAAGAAGGCACTTTGAAAATCTGATATGCTGACATGAGTTTCAGTAGTAATTGCCGCTTCCCGTTCTTTCCTGGTTCAGGAATGGTTAGAATTCAGCGTTCGAGGCCGAAATAAAAAAAAAAAATACGATGCAATTAGTATGAGCAATTTGTATTAAAATATGCAGAAAAAATCGGAAAACAACTTTTCTTTTTGAACATAACGCTTCAATTTATAAATCAAGCTTGTATATGATGGGCGCTGGTATATCGTATCAAAATGTTTCACATGCAGTCCACCTTTCAAATATTTTAACTTTTCTTTTTCGCTATGACAGGAATGCATACTAAGCAAAGCTGAGCACTCATTTCTGAGTAATGAATGAGCAATCACATTTAAGGAACCGTGCTCATCACAGTGAGTGGTTCACGACTGCGCGAAATATAATTAGGCGGAATTATGTGCGTTTCGTAAAAGGCTAACTGAATGCTTCAAAGTACGCTTTGACTTTCACAGCTCTAATGCTATAGTAAGGATTGCGCTTCTTGCGGCATTTATCCTTTCTACAAGGTATCGCTGGTTCCTAGCGCATTAGTCGGCTATGTTATCCAAAGCACGAAATAAAAAAAAAGATATTATTCGCCACATAGCATATTTAAGAGTCATCTGATCAGTTCTGTAAGAACCCTTAAAGCTCAATAGAAATCATTGCGTTTTGCATTGTGTCAAACTTGAAGGCGAAATAGCTGAATCCTATTAATAGTCACTTACGTGATGGCTTGCGTAATAATAGCTTAAAAGATAATTTGTCATCGCGTCCAGACCGCGATCAGAATTTCGGAACCTAGACCGAGTCGATTTATTTATTGCGAAATCATTTTGCAGCTGCCTTTGAGATCGCGTTTTCGAGCAGGCTGAGATGTGCCGCGCACGTTGCCGAATTTATTTCGTTTCGTCTGCACGTGGTATCACGAGAGGCACCGAACGCAAGAGGTGACGAGCTCATTTGTGATAAATGACACCGTGTCACACAGTTCTCATTATGCTTCAGTTGTTAAATTGAAAGAACAAGGACCTCGTCGATTTCGATAACGATGGCCGCCACATCGTGCTGTTGTCCCTGTGTATGTTCCGCGTACAGGAACACGACCCCGTGCTGACATTTATAGAAACGAAACTTTCTCGCCGACAGCGACAAAGGCTTCACGCGTTCGTTTGCTTGCTGAGAGCTTTCGGTATTATCTTTCTAGCTGTGCGTGTTGTTCAGGGGAACACCGGCGCCATCACCTGTCTACAACATGCACTCGATACACGCTGTCCCGTTTGTGACATAGACGACTGTTGTTGCTGAAGCACAGCAGTGTGGTCGTTTAGTAGAAACGTTATGAGCACGCTGCTCCACGAATGCTGTCTGAAGTGCGGACAACAGTAGCAACGACACTGCTTTTTAAAAATATTATTCTTCAACATTTTCGCATCCCGCTGCGTTGTGCGGTCATCCGAGCTGGAAGTGATGTTTTCCACATGCCCGTGTGTTCTATGTGGTACTCTTCGAAGAGTACACCTGGTCACGCACAATTGTATTCGACAGAAACGATGAGCTAGCTGTGTGTGGACTATTTTCTTACTGTCAGAACTGCGAACCGCTGCAGCAGACCCGAAATTGGTAATTGGACACATTAGACTTTGCAAGCAGGCAGAGTGTGACACATGTCGCATGAATTGTTCGTTTACCTAACATTGTTGTACATGCGTATAGGCTTCCCAGCATATGTAATTAAATATTTATTTTTTATAGCACTTTCATGTGAGGTTGACAAAAAATCAGTAAGGTTACATCTTTAGCACTCTACGTAATTGCGAGAGCTGCGTTGATTTCTTTTTCTGCAGATGACGTGACAAGATTAGTCGACGATACATGACTATCGACAGCACCTTTCGAGAGACGGCTGCCGTGTCGTTATTATCTTGTCTAAAAATCCCAAAAGTTTCTCACCAGGGTTTGCTATTTGGCCCATATTGTTTACTCCGAATGCTCGGAACTTGTCAGTTGTACCAAACCCTACCGCTGTATTTGGCCAAGTTTTTTGACCGCTTTGTAGCCAGTTTTACTTGAACTCCCCACCTCAATAATTTGCATTTCCTGGTGAAAAAATGTAACAAGCGTTTTTTTCCAAAAGCTACCACACAGAAATGTATTCGAATTGCAGAAAACCCGCCGAAATGCCCGGATGATTAAAACAAAAATAACTTTGCTGTAAAATTCAAGCATATTTCTCGTAGTTTCGACTAGCACAGGTTTCGTTAACATTTGATGATTTCAACTTCGATTGACTAAATCGTAACCCGAACAGGTGACCGAAACCTGGAGAGCGCTTATTTGTATCGGAACTTTTGCTGTGCGTACTTTTCGGGAGGTTGCAGCACAGCAGAAAAAGTGCGTTTACCGTTTACTAAATAGGTTTCTGCTATCCTTGTCAGTAGGTTTTGGAATATTGCAGTCCCGATGCGAATTGTTTTTCATAACACTGCTAGCATTTATCGTTCTGTGAAATTTTCGGGACAATTATGCTGCAAAGCAGCAATATAACCTGTAAAAAATATGCTTTGCCTCTAAGTTTGCACTCTTGGGAAGAAGTGAATCTAAGCTGTCCTCCACAAAACAACCTATAACTGCTTGCTGTACACATATGGCACAATTAATACTTGCATAACAGACCCACTCGAATGCCTCTCTCGTTTGACATGTTACAGGAATGTTTTAACAACGCGAAAGACGAGGACTAAAGGAAGAACACAACACAGGCGCTGACTTCCACTGATCTTTATTTGCGAAATCGCCACAACTATATACATGAACAAAAGTAATGAAGAAACAACTTTTGCATTACGTCACACATAAACCGCTATTGCATTACGGCCAGATACCTGATTTTATTTTTGTGAGGGCAATAGACGGCCTGCCGATGCAAAGGTCGCCCACCTGCTGTGTCTTGCCAGCCTCTGGGATTTCACGTGTAAGCTGTTCTCGGTGTTTGGAAATTATGACGCAGTTTTGAAATTCATGGTCACAATGGCAGTCTCTGCAGTGAATGCCAAGATGACCTTGCACGGCGGTATAAACATTGTAAAAATGCTCTTTCAATCGCTCATTTAAACAACTGCCTATTTGGCCAATGTATTTCCTTCCGCAAGCCAAGGGAATCGCGTAAACCACACCCCGGGCGCATGCTCCAAACCGCTTCCTATGGTTAGTATTGCAAAGATTTCGTCGTGTGGCATGAGCATTCGCACGCCTCCAGAGTACTGATAATTTTTCCGGGGCAGAAAAAACAACTTTAACATCTACTTTACTGTCTATCTTTTTCAAGCTGTGCGAAATCTTGTGCAAGTAAGGGAGCACCGCTACTGTCTTATTGTCTCTGGCAGCGCTCTGAATTGATGCTTTGTAAGATATTTTCTCAGGCAGAAATTAACAAAAGTTCGGGGTACCCAGCATATACTAGGCGTGAGGCCTGCGCTTGGAGACTGCGCGTTATAGAGTGGAAGCAAGACTTGTTTAGGGCATTTGTGAAGTAAACATTTAGAATGCCCCGTTTAGCCAGCTTAGAATGGGCCGATAGATAAGACAAAAGTGGCTTGTTCTCTCTGGGCTCGTAGATCCAGCACAAGTGATCTCTAGAGATACTAAGTCGCAAATCTAAAAACCTTAACGAGTCATCTAACGGTAGTTCATGCGTCAGGACAAGTGGCGACAAACACTCGCTGAATAGGCAAAGTGCATCTGAAACAGCATGCTCAAAACCTTGACCTTCACACGCAAAAAGTAACAAGAAGTCATCCACAAAACGGAAAGCCTTTACAACTAGGGTGTTATCAACGCGGCTAGCAATAATTCGGTCACAGTAAGCGAGAAAAATATCGCTTAAGATTGGCGCTATGCGTGAACCAATGCACACACCGCTTTTTTAAATGTAAAAGTGTTGATGCCATGAGGCAAACGTTGACCTTAAATATAATCCAAGCAGCTCAAGGAATCCACTTACCGAAGCAGCAGAATCATTCTGGAACGCAACTGAGCCGTAGTTGTCAATACAGTCCTCAAAGCACTGTAGCAGCGTGTCAGGTGGTACAGGTCTTTGATGCCAATGGAGCAGGCGTTGAGGCTCTTTTCATTACGTATGCGCAATTAAATCATTAGTCTTTTACGAAAAAAGGGTCGTCAATTGTTAGCAGGTTAAGTTTCTCCTGTAAAAATAAAGCAACCCGTTTCTGCCAAGTCCCCTTCTCGGAGATAATGACTCGTAGCGGCCAGTCAACCTTGTGGGTTTTGACAGTGAAAAACAAATCCAAGCTACGCTTTTTGTTTTTGTCAATAGAACTGGCTAACCGAGTTAGACTCAGTGCTTGACAAAGTTTTTTTCGTATCCGTTCTTACTTTGAAAAGCAATATGTCGTCACGGCTTTTAAACACAGAACTAATAGCCTCGTGGGCCTTTGAGCCAAACACGTCATTTGGTAAAACAACAATACCTCTTTCCTTGTCAGCAGTTAGCAGCGAACGGGAATGCTCTCTAAAGAACGGTGCGACGCTTTTGACAGGCAAGCTTTTGCGGAGGGCATTAGATTGCGACAAAACATGTACGCCTTCAGAAACACAACGTTCGGTCTCAGCCTCAGGGGCTCGCTTGACTACTTGCCGAACAAGAGTGAGCAGTTCCAGTGGTGACATCTGAGGTTCCACTGCAAACTTAGGGCCCAAGCTTAACACCTGTTGTACTCCTTCGGAAATACGCCCATCACATGGTGTGTGGACTGGGTTGCTTGGTGTAGGGGACTTCTTGGTGGTGATGGCCCGAAGCTGGATGAGTGTGTGCTGCCAGAGGAATTCAGTTGTTCGGCCGGTGATGGCACCTGTGTCGTGTTCTTCCTTCAGTCCTCGTCTTTTGTGCTGTGCAAACATGTCGATATTGCATCACCAACTCGCCCAAGCTTCCACCTTATCATGTTACCGGAGGCTGAAAAACAAGAAACACCCTGCTACTTTTGTATGCAGATTTCATGTGTATATTGTCGTAATACCTTATTTGATAAATTTTGGCGTTGTGTGACTAGCTGCCGCCTTACACTGTTCGAGAAAAATGGAACCCCAAAATGACTGACAGAGTAACGGTCACTGGATTTCATTGCTAGTCATGACGCAGATTCCTGGTACATATGTTAGCTTTCCTTTGTTGCGGTTCTATTTGGTTCGAAATGTTCGATGAACATCATACGTCATACTTGCACACCGCGGGGGTAAGGATATCATAGGCAAAACAAAACATTTTTAGTTGTTTCGGAAAGTATGGTCAATGTAATCGGAGCAAATATTTCCAGCACCTCTTTCGCAGTCCAAAAACGAGCATTATGAATTTATTGAGTACACTGCTTAAAAACCTTTCCAGGTGGTGATATTTATATGGACTGAGTGTGGAGTGGAGTTGTTATTGCTCTTGGCAGGTATGCTGTAGACAAACAACCTTGGCACAGTGCATAATCAGTGACCTAATATTTCTATAGCAAATGCTGCACAGAACAAGCGTGTAACCATGAGCTATATTCAGATATTACGCGTATAAATATATATAACAGAGATCAAACGTATATGTACACACACACACACACACTCACACACATATATATATTTATATATATCATTTACCGGCACCTATATCTACATAAAATATGACCCAGTGATCATCGGACCAAAGCCCCTTCCTAAGGACACAGGGTGATTACAGATGTATAGTGCGTACGGCTGACTGGCAGAAACTTACGTAAAGAACTCATGCCATCGTCCCTACACGCATTGCAGCATTGTACATGGCGTGCATTCTGTACCACAGACGGCGGTAGAGGAAACGCACATGCTTTACAGCACCGTTTATGTAATTTGCGCGAACATATCGAACGAAATTTTGTTAATGACCTAGCTCAGCATCTAAAGAAATAAGTCGACTGAGTGGTACGACTGGGCAATGGCCACATACGATGATGCTGAGTAGGACTACCATTTAGAAGAAAGATTGATGGCGTGCTGTTCGCTGACGACGCATGCACCTTTAATTTGTTGGCACTTAATGAAAAGATGCGTTCGAATGAGTTTAACACAATACTATGATGAGACCCATCTTGGTACCTCCCATAGACAATCTGCGCCGTCACCTAGGTATCGGACCTGAGACCAGCGCTGTTCCGTGGTGGCCGAATCTGCTATTGTAGGTGAAGGGTTATTATTGTTTACGTAATAACAACTGCGTCCTGCCGTTTTCTGAAGAATGCCATTGAATAATTTGTCATATATTTTGTATTCGACATGAAGCTAGGTTAGAATGTACGTCTGGTTTGATTGCATTCAACACCGAAAAAAAACGTGTAATTCGTAACAGCCAAACAGACGAGTAAACTGGCGGCTAAACGTAGCAAGTAGGCATTTGTAAACGCTGCGATGTGACCAGAATATGTCCCTGATCATCGTTCGCTGCATTACGGCAGATAAAGGGATTTCAATAGTACTTCCGTAGCATTTGGTGTTCCAAGAAATACGGCAGTGAGTTGCAGACGCAATCATAACATATCTTTTTTTTTCATATTTAACTACGTCAGACAGACATTTTAGTACATTGACCAGGTATGTGCATAGTTCCTAATAAAAAAAATAAATGCAGTATAAATTCATGCAAGCCCACATCGCGCACGAACTTTAGCTAGGCTCGACTTGAATGCACATGACGTCAGCATAGTGGTAGCCAAGAAGCCCAGATACTGACCAAGGGCTAGCAGATATATCGCTTATGCCGGGACATGCCGGACAGTTTTGAGCAATGGTGCCTACAAACTATTCTGCAGCTAACTCGTTTCTGGCGGTCATACGAACAATATTGTGTTCTACGCTCTTTAAGTTTAGGAAAGCTCTAAATACTGTTCTCTAACCAGTCGTTTTGCGCGCCTAATCGAAGCTCTGAGCACAATAGGGTAATTGGGTTCATTAGGGCGCTGTACAAGTGCACATGTGTTCAGAGTGCGTGAAATACAGGCCACTAACGATGCCTGCGGGCAAACAGCGATAACGGTAATGATATCATTTTACAGACGTTCAAGACGTCGCCTAAAAAATGCAGACGAAGCAGTTTTGCGTCGTTTGCCGCGAGATTTCTATGGAAAGCAAGAAAAAAATCATGAAGTAACGCAGGCACATTGAATAAAAACCACGGAAAAGTGGTTTGTCGGGTGCCTTTGAAATAGAGATTGGAATGGTTGCTTTAGTCAAATATTGAAACAAAAATTTCGCTACATGCTACAGCGTATGTGGCTGAAAACCGAAATATGAGAGTGCCAACATGCATTGCTTTGGCGTTGAAAGTCGCCGGCTGAATATACCTCCATTCTTGGTTTTAACAAATTCAGACACAGATAGGGTGGCGCAAAGACGATACGTACCGAAACTCAAAATGATGCAGAGTTATGATTCGGCGTCACATGCGTTTGAGGGTGGGTCCCCATCCTGCGCTTTTTTCCGTATATTATTACATTACATTCTCCGACAAATGCAAGGCACTCCAAGATATAATGGTTGATGTCACTTAAAGTTATACGGTGCTCAAACGACAGTGATGTGGACACATGATTTTTAGGGGAGAGGTTCTGCGGCTCCTCCTAAAATTCCTTCGGGCTGTAGGTTTGTAGAGTGTATGGTGAACCGTCTGGGTCGACAGAGAATGAATCATGCGCAGCATGCCAAGTTCCTTGTGGTAAAAAAATGTTATGGAGTTTTACGTGCGAAAACCTGATGATAAGTTACGCCGTAGTTCGAGACTCCGCATTAATTTTGACCTCCTGAGGTTCAGCCAACCAACCAACCTGGGGTTCTTTACCGTGCACGTAAATTGAGCTACACGGGTGTTTTTGCATTTCGCCTCCATTAAGATGCCGATGCTGTGGCCGTGCTTTGATCCCTCAGACCTCGTGCTTAGCAGCGCAACACCTAAACGACTAACCAATCACGGCGTTCTTCGTGGTAGCGGGCGCGAGTGCGTTGCCAGATGGAGTTTGGCGAGATTCAGACCATACCGCGTTTTATAGGAGGTGCTCGGGCGGAGCAACCGTTGACAGCTTTTGCAGGGCTCTGACCACCTGCAACACCGCTCCTTCTATTATTCCGTGCGTCATAGTTTAAATCGCGGAAATATGATTCAATACATAGTGATAAAGACAGAAAGCATTGACTTCTTGCGACCATACGTGTTTTATGGAAGTGCGGCGCCGCACTTATTGGATTGCAGTCAATCAGCCGAGAAAGTTGCATTGTAGAAAATCAAACAGTCTGGATCTCAGATGTCAGTGGACTTAGCGCCTAGGTGAACACAACTGAGTGCTCATCCAAATTTTTACATCAAGCTACATTGAACGCACGTACCACGTAGGGAAATGCGAAGCACACTTTAGAGCTTCAATATATATATATATATATATATATTTATATATATATATATATATATATATATATATATTGAAAGAAGCACGGGTGCATGTGAAAAACGAAAAGAAAACATTTATGTCGACATTCCGGCCGGCATCGGGCCTTCATCAAGATTGCACTTGCAAGCATGTATAGCTAAAATTATGCATTTTCTCTCCAAGAGTGACGAAAATCAAAATCAAACAAAGAAAAAAAAACGAAGCGCAAGTGGCTTATGGATACAAACACGCGTTCATTCATTGGCGTCCACAAAGGATGCAGGTTTGCGGAAGAATAACCAGAAGATCGAAAGACGCAGCCAATGGAATGTAGGGGCGAGGGGCCCCATTTGAGCATAGCGTCTGCGAGGGGTCGCTGGTGCCAGAAGAGTGTTTCTCTTGTTTTTCGAAGTTACTGCAGCTTTTGCGAGACCACGAAGGCGGTATATACACACCCACCTGGGTATATGACACCCATACAGTGACTTCCACTAACCTCTCATCTCCGCGAGCTGCACTCTGTTGCATTTTCTGCACAGGTGGTATGTTTCGTGTTTATTCAAGGTCTAAGTGTGTCTGAAAAAAAAAGGAATTAAAAGATAAATAAGAATTGTATGACAAATTGAATGAACACCAACATAACAGAAAAGGGAGAAAAAGGTCTAACAAAGATTACGGAAATATACATATAGATTTATAAACATGCTATAACCTTTCGTAATTGCATAATACAGACTGGAAAAAAAACATTCATTAGTAAACCGAACAAGTCTGCAATCTTGGAAACATGTTTCTTACTAGTTGGCAATACACGTCAGCCTACCTATGCTTTCAGTAATTTCCCTAGAATGTGTGCTGAACGTGTATTAGATATGGCTCGCACGATTCGTTGTCGTAGTCAGTGGAAGGTTTTGATTTCGAAATGGTGGCCTGTAATTTTTCCACAGGATGGCCTAGCGTGTTCACATGTTTGAAAAGGGTGAGCTGCGACATACATTTTACATGTGATTTGTGATTATTAAAGCGTAGCCTAAAAGGGGTTTCAGTTTGTCCAATGCAGTGTGCGCGGCAAATGTCAATAATTTAAGGTCACGATAATAGTTCAGCAATCTCCACTCACTTAGACGGAGAAACTTGAGTCATTTCTAATACACAAGTTCGGCGCACTTTCTAGGGGAATTCATGAATGCATAAGTAGGCTAAGGACAAATTTCCAAGATTGCCGACAGTTTTGTTGCATCAACGGATATTTTTCCTCCCTGTAATACGCCTCTACGAACTGTTAAGTATGACATATAATATATGGCATATGTATGAAGGTATATGCAGATTTCCGCATCATTTATTACATAATATTCTTGCCCATCTGCAACGTTTATTACTTCACTTTACCATATAATTTTTCATTTATCATGTGATTCAGTTCATTTATATATATTTATTTGCATACATGCCTAGACTGCATAAAAACCATTTTCCCGCAAACACAAAAGATATCACCTGTGCAAAGAATGCAATGCAATGCAGTTCGCGGAACTTCAAACACGAAAACAAACAACTTCAAAGAAAAAGCTTCCATGTCGTAACTTCAAACACAAAAACAAGAGAATCACTCTTTTTGCGTCTGTCGATTTTTCTGTCTCGCGCCCCTCCCTTATGGATGCCACTGAATGCACGCGCGTTTGTGTTCCTAAGTTACCTAAGCTTAGCTTTTTTTTTTCGGTACTCTTAGAGAGAAACTGTCTAAATTGAGAGTTGGCTGCTCGCAATAACACTCATGATGAAGTCCAGACACTGGCAAAGACGTCAAAATTGAACATTTGGTTTTGCTTTTTTATGTGGACCTGCACTTCTCTCAAATTATGAAACACCGAATTCGGAGCAATACATCAATACTTCCTACATGTATATATATATATATGGGACAACATTTGGGTTGCGTATAATACACGAGAAAGGAAACTATTAGGGCAATTGCGCACATGTTGAGCTTGAAATGACCGTGCATAAAAAAGACTCAACGAATGCCAGTCACGTGAGAACATCAACAAAACAGTGATTTATTGCATTCTGCTTTAATTTCGATGTTTTAAGCAAGGCAGTTTATAATCCACAAAAGGGACATCGCTGTTAAAAACGTCACAGAGTTTCATAGGTGATATGCGTGTAGAAAAGAAGGATTGAGAAGATAAATATCCAATGTCTACCGCTATGAAATTAACAAAACTTACTGAAGGGATAATGTTCTGGCCTAGCCAAAACATCGTATCCCTTCTTTGCAAATGTCCCAAGTAGAACTCCATGTTGAAGCTATGCAACCGATGAGAGTGGGCGAAAATATTGAATTATGAAGTTGCTCGTTGAAGAGTAATGGCGCTAGTGCCACCCTGTCACCATCGACGCCAATAAGAACTTTTGTGCGGGAGATGGCTCAGTGGTAGTCAAGCAATCACCAAACAAGTTTGCAATATTGTAAACATGTCTCTTGATGGTTGGGAATACACATCAGCCTACCTATCTTTTGCAGTAATTCCGTTAGATAACTACTGGGGGTAGACTAAACTTTTCAATGGAACAATCTATCACTTTGCTATCCATAATATTTTAACCGTTTATAGGAGTCACGATCTACAACTTGCGGGTACAGTAGCCGTAAAGCTGGCATATTTGTGACTCTTCTAATCAATTATTTTTCTAATTTTACCCTCCGTAGTTAGTCAGTGGCTATGGTGTTGGGCTGCTGAGCACGAGGTCGTGGGATTGAATCCCGGCCACAGTGGCCGCATTTCGATGGGGGCGAAATGCGAAAACGCCCGTGTACTTAAATTTAGGTGCACATTAAAGAACCCCAGGTGGTCTAAATTTCTGGAGTCCTCCACTACAGCGTGCCTCATAATCAGAAAGTGGTTTTGGCACGTAAAACCCCAGAAATAAATTAACTAATTTTTGTAATTTTAAGGCTATTGAGCCTTAGATTGCGAATAATTGTTCATATACGTACGTGACTAAGTGCACCTCCGACAACCTTTCTATATCAGTTCCTTATCAGTACCCACTTGTCTCCTTTACCCTGATTTATTTATCTTCAAACGTCAACAATACCAAAACATGCGACCTATAGTGGATTCGGTGGCCATGCTTGTCGATCAGCCAAAAGTACATCCCAAGACAAATAAATTTACATACGCAGGTGCAGCCAAGATCTGTGTACTTCAGAAGTTGCAATTGTGGGCGGAATATAAAGTCTTATTATTGCGTTGCTGTATGTAGCAAGAGCGTAATTTGCTTACGGCTCGCGGCAAATGGTGGAGCCCTGCATGTCCTAAACGTTTTTCTCTATCGTATAGCGCTTTCCTTTTGCTGTCCGTGAAAGCAGGCTTAAAGGGGCCCCAAGCATGTTCTGCATTTTAAGAGACCTGGTCGACGCGATCTTCGAGGTGCTAGTGCCAAGCCCTCGATTTCGCATGCAGTCGATGTTCCTATCTCCCAAAATTCTGGTTCTAAACGGGCCGAATAGTTTGCGAGATACGTATCCGTAGCTTTCGTGTTCAATTGTTACACCTGCTAATGTCGACTCGCTCGGCAGCCAGAGGCGTGAAATCAGACTGTTGCCACGGAGGCATGGGACAGACTCCCACAGGTCTGTCTGCAGGCGCTATGCAAGCGCTGTGTTGAAGTGAAATGCTAAGATCAATTTTGAGGATAAGCATTCAGGGACACTTTGTGATCTAGAGCAGGGAGGATGACTGATATCTGAAGCCTGTTACACGCCCGAGCGTTTCCACATTGATTTGTGTGGCCTGAATACGCCTGGGGCCCCTTTAGTCAACGATGTTGAGTCATGCTGTATTCATCTATACGTATTACGTTTTGAGATTAATATGTCAATGGAAAAGTGTTCTTTCATGTTCATGGTCGTGGATGAATGTTATATTATTGTATTTAAGAAAAAAAGAAATGATCAACGGGTCGTCTTAGGGTTGCGAAAGAAATCTCATGACACGGAGTTCACGTTACGTCTATTTTTGAGAGATTTAATAAAGAGTGATATTATGTGGAAAAATCTTTCGTTGAAATTCTTCGCACAGTTTTCTGTGTACAACGCCACAAGTTTGCGCCGACGCACCTTCTACAATGGTCCACAGGAAAAACAGCAATGAAAAAGACCCGAGAAACGGCTCTTTGCATAGTCGTGCTCACCTGAATTCGCTCTCGTATAGGTAAGTCTATGGAATCTCGGTGGAAAGAATGTTTACATTGTATACGGCAATGTTGACGATATAAAGTATTCCATGTTTACAACAGCGCAAACAATATGGAGTGTGACCTTTCAGGGTTCGCCTTCTACATGGATGATATGATAGGGTTATGGATGATGATCATGATGACGAACCGCTGCCATGGCTCGCGCCCACTAACGCTCAGAAGGACGACAACCGAGCAATCATGTTGGAACGTAACAGAGAACAAGTTGGCTGATAGCTTGGGATGATGAAAATGTGTAATGTGGCGTGAAAAGGGAAACGTCAGGGTGAAATGACTTGTTATTCGCCCCATGATTGTAGTCCTTCTCTTTCCACCTCAGAGAAATAGCGAGAGAGTTTATACAAAGAAGCTGCAAAGTCCTCGTATTGACAGAATCAATGCGTGGTGCGCACCTGCCTGACTGAGGTTTGATGCTTGTCCGAAAATTGCTCAACTTGTTACGCGGTACAAGTCGTTGAAACAAATGGGAGTACAAAGTGACACCCTGATGCGGTGGTAAGGATGTCTTCTTGTGCTTCATAAATACACAGAAAAAGTATAACAAATAATAACAAGAAAGACGTTCTTGGAACTCCTGCTCTTTCTGAACACGGAGTAAGGCTTCCCTCAGCGTTTAAATTCGTAATGGTAGCGTTCAGGAACTCTTTTAACTTATTCCTTTAGCAGAATACCGCCTTGACACTGACACGAAAATTCAGCAATAATGCCGCCAACGTTAGCATCGCCACCTGTAGGGATCGTATGATTGCAAAGAGAGCTAGACAGCACCTAGATTAGGCACGTTAAGGCAGAAGCAGTAGCAAGAAATTAGACCTGAACGTTAAATATTTCCCAGTTCTTTGTGAGACGAATCATCGTTGGTCTCTACCAGAGACTGCCGTAGGTAGCTCGTTACCTGCCCAGCAGGGCGTGGCTCGAGGAAATAGCTCCGGGGGCGCCCTCATGCTGGCGCCTTCACTAGCACCTTCAAAATACCATTGCGGTCGTCTACGCTGCCGCGGTCGTACTGATCAAGCCATCGTCTCCACTGTCATCTTCACCATCACGCGGTCGTCATCGTGTCCTCGTCGTCATTTTGATCACAAGCAGTTGCTTGCCTTTTACGGATACGTTGCCTCATCTGACAGCCCTTTGCAGAACCCCAGATGAATTTAGACAGCTAGATACATGCTGGCTATTTAGAATATCATTGATCGCCTTAAGTACATGGTATTTGCCTAATTTCATGGAAACCAGAAGATTGACCTGTGTTTTTGAAAAGCCCAGAGAAAAAGAGAGGCCGCTCGAAGCAGCGACCATGAGTTCAGCAACGCTAAGCCATAGCCATCAAGCTGCCGTGGTGGGTAGTGCATCTTCGGGAGCACTTGAGCAGTGGAAGTGGGTGGCCATGGATGAAGGAGAGAAAACTAAAGCCAAATCTTCAGCTGGCCATGCAAACTTGTACGGGGTCCTCTTAAGCTACTCTTGCGTTCCATGCTTCATGTTGTTACGCTAAACCTACAGAGAGAACGGAGGAAGAGGAGAACAAATTGCGCTTGTCTTTGCAGTCGCTCCGTGTCGGCGGGGCCCTTTTCATCAATTCATCTTTAAATGAACGCACCCCATCGTAACAGTTTTGGTGGAGGTGCAGGGTAAAACAACGGCGTCCCCGAAGAATCCGTGGAGCTTCACCGAAGCCACTGAATTGCCGGTCTGCCACCACAGATGGCTTCCGACGGCGACAACCCTCCACCTACTTGCAGCTACCCATGGCAGCTCTACATCGAACCACGAACTTTCACCGGAAAAGCCGGGGAAGACGTGGACGCATGGCTTAGCTTTTACCAACGCACAAGTAGGTTCAATAGCTGCAAGGCCACCGCCCAGCTTAGCAATGTTACCTTCTTCCTCAAGGAACCACGTCTGTGTGGCTTCAAAACCACGAAGAAAGCATGACGACGTGGGAAATGTTCGTAAGCTAAATCAGAAAGTGCTTCGGAGATCCGGCAGCTAAAAAGAAGCGTGCAGAGCAAACCCTAATGCAAGCTGGCTCCCTAATGCAGGAAGCCAGCTTCCCGGCGAAACCTGCACGACGTACATCGAGGAAGTGCTGAAGTTGTGCAAGGCCCTGGACCCTCAGATGACAGAACAGGACAAAGTTGGCCATCCTTCAAGAGGAATTGCCGAGGACGTGTACCAGTTCTTCATCGGAAAAGACAGTCTGGACTCCGTAAGGGACGTCATTCGGCACTGCCGTACATTTGAAGCCTTGAAAGCTCGGCGCATCACACCGAAGATCGGCCTCCTGGCCAACGTAACTAACGCCGCCAGTGTTGACGTGGTCCCAGCCCCATGTGTCCTTGCGTCAGTTATTCGGCAAGTGGTGCGCGACAAGCTTGACCGACGTGAAGTGGCTTCAGTCTCGACTCCGCGCGCTCGAGAGCCCTCTTCTCACTGCGACTTCCGTAAGACGTCCATCAACGCCGCTTCCGTTGACGCCTACAACTTCCCTTCTCCTTCAAGAGCGCCAAACCCTAGTATGAACGCGCATCCATGTTATCAGTTCCACGACGGTTACTCACCCAGACCACCTGTGGTTTCTCAAGAGTGGGATAGCTGTGCCATTTATCCTGCTACAGACAATTTCGGTGCGTCGTGTGAGCGTCCCACCTGCTTCCAATGCGGTATTCACGCTAATGTCACCAGATTTTGTCCTCATCGCCGTCGCACGTCAGAACCGTCCCATGAGCGACCGCGAACTTTTTATCGGCGTAGCATTCAGCACGGCGACGGGACACGCTGGCCTTGTGACTCTGATAGCAGGACAAACCACCAGGCGAATTACCGCAGCGACTCGCCAGCTCTGCGCGGAGCTTGACGCCGCCGCCTTCAAGCCAGCGCAGGTCTCCATCTCCACAACGACGTCTCACGTCACCGCCGCCGGGGAACCAGGTGGTGCGACCAATGGACCTGTCGTCGCCAGTCATCATCAACTACACGCCCCTACGCCTCCGCCAGTCACCAGGTGTCATAACAAGATTCGTGTTGCTGCTTGCGGTGTGGATGCCGATACATTCGGTGCAATTGTTGAGCATGTGCCTTCGATAGTTGTAAAGAAAATTGTGCTCGTACATCGATGCATCCTCTCGGTGGCCTGCAGAACAACTACACTGTGAGTGTGAAAATTAGCGTGCCAGTATGTTGCGCTACCCACCGTTATGCGACTTGCCTTTTTTGAAATGGATACCAGCCTCAGCATAGGCGCTTTAACTGATGACACGTCACACGAATCCCGAGAGCACGGGGCTGCCCATGCTTTCCCTCAAGACTCGTCGCCTTTATTAAAAATATCAAAAAGTCACTGTCTTCAGAGAAGCGTCAGGCCCTGGTCAGAGTCCTTAGCAAGCATGCGTAATTATTTGATTTCGCGCAGAACGCTAACAAAGTTCGCGTTCCAACTTCGCGGGCTCGCCACAGAATCGTAATGAGGTCCGCGCATCCCATCAGGCAGCAGCCTCACCGCGTGTCCGCGTCAGAGCGCAAGATCATCGCTCAACAGGTAGACGGCATGCTAGCCAAGGCCGTCAGCGAAAATTCTTCTAGCCCTTGGGCTACGCCGGTCATCTTCGTGAAAAAGAAAGGTGGGTCCTGGAGGTTTTGTGTCGACTACCGGCGTCTCAATTCTGTGACGAAAATGATGTGTATCCACTTCCCTGGATCGATGACGTTATCGACTGCCTTCATTCCGCATCCTACTTTTCATCTGTAGGCCCCCTATCGGGCTACTGGCAGATAACCGTGCATTCAGCTGACAAAAAAACCGCTTTTGTGATCCCAGACGGCTTGTTTGAATTCAACGTCAAGCCGTTTGGTTTGTGCAACGCGGTTGGAACATTTGAAACGTTTATGGAGACGGTTCTGCGCGACCTGAATGGGAGGTTTGTTTATGTTATTTAGACGATGTCGTCATTTTTGGCCGCACTTTTGCAGAGCACAACAATCGAGTGGACGTTGTTCTGACACGTCTTGCACAAGCTGCCCTTACCCTTCACTCAAACAAATGTCACTTCGGCCATCGAGAGGCGCTAGTACTTGGACGTCTAGTGGACAAACAGGGGGTGCGGCCAGACCCACAGAAGGTCGCTGCAGTTGGCGACTTTAAACAGAAGCAATGCTAACGCGAGCTGAGGAGCTTCTTGGGTTTTTGCTCGTACTTCTGACGTTTTGTGCCCAACATTGCCGATACTGCCTACCCTCTGACTTCATTGCTGCGCAAGAATAACCCTTTCACCTGGACAGCAGATTTCGATTCCTCGTTTCGTCAACAGAAGTTCCTGCTCTCTTCCGGATCCGTACTTAGCCATTTTTACGCCTCTGCCATAACAAAATTGCACACCGTGTAATCGGCCTCGGCGCCGTCCTCGTCGTCCAGCGTTTTGGTGACGCCAAGCATCTCATTGCCTTAGCCAGCCGTTCGTTGAGCAAGGCCGAACAGAACTACACCGTCACTGAGCAAAAGTGTCTCGCTGTCGTCTTTGTAGTCTATAAGTTCCGCCCATATCTCTACGGGCGGCGCTTCACGATCGTTACTGATCACCATTCACTATTTTGGTTGGTTGGTCTCCGCGACTGGTCTGGCCGCGTTGCTCGATGGGCGCTACGTTTGCAGGAATTTCACTTTGCAGTCCGTTACAAGAGTGGCCGACATCATGCGGATACCGACTGTCTTTCGAGGCTCCCTCTACCAACAAGTGTATGTGACGCCGACAATTTCGATTAGTTTCTGGCCACCATCGATGACATTCTTTTTTCCAGACCTTGCCACTTTCCGGGAAGAGCAGCGAGACGACCGCAGCCTGGATGCCCTCTTCGACTCAGCTGCTCAACCAAGGGGTAAAAATGGCGTTGTCATCCAAGATGGCCTGCTCTACAAGAAGAATCAGGCGGCTAATGGCGCCCGCCTCCTCTTAGTGGTCTCTAAGAATTTGAGAACCCACGTGCTCCGTGCTATGCACAATGACTCGACCACTGGGCTCCTAGGTTTCACTAGAACATAGCACCGCATTCGAGGCCGATTCTACTGGACTAGTATGTGACAGGATATAGAAAAATATGTGGCCAGTTGTAACAAGTGCCAGCAATTCAAGCGCCGTAATGCTGCTCCGGTCGGACTCCTTCATTCTGGGGCGCCACCATCATCTCCTTTAGAAATGGTTGGAGTGGACCTTCTCGACCCATTGCCACGCTAACAAAAGACAACCGTTGGATTATAGTCTGCGTCGACCATCTGACGCGTTATGCTGAAGCCACAGCGATGACAAGGGCCACGGCTCTTGTTGTTTCGAGCTTCCTCCTGTCCTCTGTTATACTGCGTCATGGGCCCCCTCGTGTTATTGTGAGCGATCGTCGTCGGCAGTTCGTTCCCGACGTAGTCGAAGAGCTGTTGCGTCTCTGTGCTTGCCAGTTTCGCCACGCGACCCCGTATCACCCGCATACAAATGGTCCCATCGAGCGCACTAACAGAACTTTGACCAACATGCTTTCAATGTACGTCGATTCCAGGCGCAAAAATTGGGATGCTACCTTACCTTTTATCACATACGCCTAGAACACTGCAAAACATGAAACTACCGGCTACAGTCCTTTCTATCTTCTTTATGTCAGACCACCCCGCAGCTTTCTTGATACCATTCTACCTTTTACTCCTCATTCTACCTATTACTCCTCCTATTGCTCAGACTCTCTGCCGCGCTGAGGAAGAACGCCGCAGAGCTCAGCTCCGTACGTTGCCATCCCAGGACCGCTCCAAGATCAGCTACGATTCACGCCATAAGGATGTGTAGTACAATAAAGCGGACATAGTATGGCTTTGGACACCACGTCGCAAGCGCGGACTGTGCCAGAAGTTTATGGCTCGTTACACCGGGCCTTTCGTCATCACCAATCGCCTAAGTGGTGTGACCTATTCAATTGCTCTTCTCGTTTCTAATGGCTACCGGTCTAAGAAGACGCAGCTTGTTCACGTCGCCCCCCTGAAACGCTGTCATGTTCGTGACTCCGATTAGGCATAACAGTTACTCTCCCAACGGGCTTCGTCTCTGAAAGGAGGAATGTTACGCGAAATCTACAGGGAGAACGGAGGAAGAAGAGAACGAAGAGCGCTTGTCATTGCAGCGGCTCTGTGTCGGTGCGGCCCCTTTTCATCAATCCATCTTTAAGTAAACGCACTCCATCGTAACAATATGTTGCTACCTGCAGTGGGTAGCCAGCATCACTCAAAATGTGAGCTTCTGTTCTCACTGATGCCCTCACACGCAAGCAAGGAAGTTTCAGGCTATTGATATTTTAGCTTATGAGTAAACGTAATATATTTTGATCATTTCTCATAGTGCTCTCAACACTGTCCTCAGTAATAAAATTGGAATGCAATGTCCGCAGGCGATTGGTGCTGAAGTATTTTAGTTGGTGGTATATTAGACACATGTAAATCAGAAAATCGATGCATACCGTGGCCATCGAGTGGCAAAATGAAGGTTAGTAAAGTTCATTTCTTTGTGGTGCTTTTGTTTCATGCATAATTCTTTTATGTAACTGAACATCAATTACAACCACGCTCTATATCTCAAAGTTGTGTAATTTCAGCAATATTCCAGCAAACACTTTTTATTTTCTGTTGATGCGTTCATTTTTGTTATTACTCCTTTCAGGGCTGTTAGAACCTACGGTTTTCGCAAGCATAAGGGTATGACATCCTGGCAAGGTGCCAGATCGCCACCTTTTTCTTTGGACCTATCCGTGTACAATGATTCTGGAATAAACCGATGGAGTGATTAATTGATTGATTTATCGAGTGATTCATGTGTCGCCCCCGACTGCATGCAGGAGAGGTAGATTTCTCGGAACAGGCCCTCAAATACTCCAGAATTCAGTCAGTCGCGAGGACTTCTTTCTTCGAAATCTCCCGTCCCACGCATGCTCACACAAAGACCACAGTCAACTCGAAGAGAACGTGTGGTAGCACTCAAAAGGGTCAGACTCGCAGGAGAAGACAGTGGACACTTTACTCGTGTGAAGAGCAACTAGTGCAACTTTGACATAGGAACCCCTTTAAGGTTCGAACACTTTCTACAGCTCTTTACGTGAACCCCGCTACAAAGGCGTCCGATAAATTCCATTACTCTATTTACTGCCAAACTGTTTTGGTATCTATATTATTACGAGGAGAATCTATATACAGAAGATATACGTACAAGTGAAGGCGCACAGCTCTTCTACATTGGTAGGTCTAGCGCGTGCACACCAGATAGCCACACCGTCCTTGCCATCATCGTCCAAGCACTGACCGCAGAATCATCACCCGTGACATTACCTGCCGGTGGTGAAAGCATTCAGCCGGGAAAATTAGGGCTTGGGTCGACAGTGGCATGGTTTAAGGCGCGAGACGTGGACTATCTCACTCCTGATTGTGGCAGATGCAGAATTAGCATTTAGCAGAGCGATCTCATTGGAGACAATAGTGACATTACGTTTCACGCGGTCAGGGTCAAGAGAACGTCAAAAGCTTTTTGCTTAGGTAACGCGACGTAACGGCAGCCACAGCAAGACGAGCGATCCTGAAGGGAAGTTCATATCCCGGTATCGGCTATTAATAATTATGAATAAAGCCTTTATTTTAAGGAAGGGGGCAGCTCTATGCCACTGTTGGGGATTAGGAGAGAAAGGAATGTGGCTTCCCGTACTCTTGGCTGAAGGACATCTTTATCTTAGCCT
The DNA here is from genome assembly GCF_023375885.2 of Dermacentor andersoni. Classification (NCBI taxonomy): domain Eukaryota; kingdom Metazoa; phylum Arthropoda; class Arachnida; order Ixodida; family Ixodidae; genus Dermacentor; species Dermacentor andersoni. The sequence goes on from NC_092816.1 coordinate 182,353,177, forward strand.
TTGATCTTTCGCTTTATGAAGACTCAGGTGCATGTTCAGTTCCGCCGCTCTCACATGGGCTGGTCGATCCCTTCTACACTACTCGAAACAGGCCACGTTGTCTGCCATATGTCGCAATGGATTTCTGTTTGCAGGGTTTGTTTCCAATTCGTAGTGTTCTAATATCTCCGTGTAGTAAAGGTTGAATGTGGGATCTGCCTTGCGAAAAAGCTGCACAGCTCCAAATGAGGTGTCATAAAGAAATTTTTGATTAGCCTGTGAAGCCTTAAGCGATCACGGGCAATCTGGTGGGCAATGTCAGCACGGGCAACAACATAGCGAGCATAGGCAGTGCATGCGCCAGCATGAAGATGGAGTATGGTTTCCAAGGGCAACAGTGAGTCGCAGTCAAACAGTAGACAAAAAGGTCAGTAGCTGGCTGTGTCAGGACGGGAATGGTTGTCGCCAAAGGTCTCAAAAGGCAGGTTTATGTCGCAGTCCCCGTGGCCCTCAGCACGTACACAGCAAGCATATGTGTGAGGATGCGGTTGAGGCACCCAGCCGGGCCGTTTGCCTGTGGATTTTTTGTTGTGGTGAACTTGTGAATGGTCCAGCAGGTAAGAAGAATGTCATCCCCTACCTTAGACACCAAGCAGCGGCCGCGGTCTGTGATTAATTGATGAGGAGCACCGTGGCACAGGATGACGTCGTGAAGAATGAAATTGGTTACATTAGTGGCACAGCTGGTGGGAAGTGCTCGTGTCACAGAGCAGCGCGTTGCGTAGTCAGTAGCGACTACAATTCATCTATTGCCAGTGGTTGACATGCGTAAAGACCCTATAACGTCGAGCGTCACCCGGAAAAATGATTCATGGGGGATTTCAAGGGGCTGAAGCCTGCTAGTAGGCAGTAGGGCAGGTGTCTTGCGTCTCAGGAAGCGATCACAAGCCACAACATACTGTCTCACATAACGGTGGAGACCAGGCCAAACGAAGAGTTTATGGATATCATCATATGCGCGTGATACGACTAGGTGTCTGTCGGTCAGTGCATCGTGAAGCTGGCCCAAAACAGCAGAGCGAAAATGCGCGGGCACAAGAAGCAAGCGCTCAGCGCCGTCAGGATGGGCGTTGCAACAGTGTAAGGTGTCGTTGTGAAGGTGAAACGTGTGTAGCATAAGGTCAGGGTGTGGAGAGTTGAGGCTGTCCATAATAAGCCGCACACATGAGTTGGGGTGCTGTTCGGAAGCTGTGTGCAGGACGTCTGCAACGGAGACAACGAAGGCTTCAGGGTCACCTTCTATTGCATCAGGGAGCTGAAATGGGTATCGAGAGAAGCAGCTGACCACTTGGTTAAGACGTCCAGGTTTCTAGAATACAGGAAAAGTGTAATCTTGCAAGCGTATAGCCGAAGGACCTAGGCAAACTGCATGGTGGTCTGGAATGAGTGAGACGTGCCTGCCATCGATGGCGCAGATGAGATCGAAGGACTCGCGTTCTGTGATAGAGTAATTCTGCTCTGGCGGCGACAGTAGGCGCTTTCATAGTCGAAAACATGGTCTAGGCCGTGCTGCTGTTGTGCGAGGAGGGCGCCTGCACCGTGGTCATTGGCATCGGTACGAACGTGCCTGGTCATTCACGGGTCCAAATATGCTACAACAGGTGGGTTCGCTAGGATGACAGCAAGCGATGTAAATGCGTCCGCTTGTTCACAATCCCAAGTGAAAATTCCGTCCTTGTTGAGTACGCCAGTGAGAGGGCGGGCTACCTCAGCGAAGTTCAGGATAAAACGGTGGAATTATGAGTATAAGCAAAGAATACGGCGGAGGTCCTTGGCCGACCACGGAGTAGAAAACTCACTAACCGCGCCGTCTTTGTCAGGGCCTGGCTGCTCTCCTGTAAGGTCAACAAGGTGGCCAAGTAAGAACATTTGAAGGGGCCCGAAGTCATGTTTCGACGAGTTAAACTGAAGGCGAGCAAGGAGAAAACCACCAATCACAGTGGAAAGGCGACTGAGATAGTTTTCAAAAGTTGTCTAGAAAACGATAACATTGTCCACATAGCGAAGACATAGGACCACTTGAGTTCTCACAGAAGAGAGTCCATCATGGGCTCGAAAGTAGCAGGAGCGGTACATGCCAAAAAGCACCATTTAAGACTGATTGAGGCCATCAGGAGTGACGCATGCGGTCATTCGTCGGTCTTGGTCGTCTCCAGCAATTTGCCAAGAGCGCAGGTCCATTGAAGATAAGTATCTGGCGCCATGCAAGCAGTCAAGCGCGTTCTCAATACGTGAGAGAAAATCCATATCCTTTTTCGCAGTATGGTTGAAATGACAGTACTGCGTACAGAATCTACAGCTATTGTCCTCCCTTTTCACAATTACGACGGGCGAGGCCCAGCGACAGCACGAGGGCTCAATTATATGCATTTGCCACTCATTTCATTCACTTCCTGCTGTATGACACTGCGCTACTGCGCTACATGGTGAGGCAATCGATGAACGGGACTCCCATCGCTGGTACGAACGTGATAGGGGTCGACGAAAGGCACCCAGAGGACAATCGCCTAAATCAAAGATATCTTGGTAACAAAGCAGCACGCGGCAAAGAGCAGGGGCATGTGCCGCAACGAGGTCTCCTGATGTCATGCGTGTGAAGTGACTGCAGGAGGAAGCTGATTGCAATGACGGTGGCTAAAAATCCGGCTGAGGTCGTGCGGCCAGAATTGAAATCCTGTCGTTGGCCAATGAAGTCAGATGCGCAAGGGACATGCCGCGAGGAATAACTGGCGTCCAGCCCACAAAACTGAACATGAGGAAAGATGTTTTGTTGTTTGTAACTGCCACCACCGTATAGGGGAGCTTAATGTTGCGCGTCATGGGTATCTCAGGAATAGGGAAGGCAACGTAGTGGCCAAGGGGTAGGGGTGGAAAGAATGTAAGCTGGACGTATATCGTGGTTTGCGGTGGTAGTCGAAGAAACTCGACGGAACGCAGGCTAGTTGAGCGGAAAGCGACATTGTCTGAGCACGAAGGGAATTATAGCCAGTGAAGTCACGCACAGCAGTGCTTAAGGGCAGCCTGTGTGTGGACAGAAAATCAATTACAAGGATGAGGACATGCGGACACACTTCTAGGACATGAAAAAGAACAGTTTTGTGTTGACCAGAAATGGCGATGCTCGCTGTACACTTTCCAAGCACGGCAGCTGTCCTGCGGTCGGCTACTTGAACCATCGTCAGGACTTTCAACCGTCGTCAGGACTTTCTGAAGGCTGCAGCGGACATTCGAACTCATTGCAGAGCTTTGTGCGCCAGTATCAACAAAAGCAGTAACTGCCACATAATCAACCAGAACTTCACGGAGGTTGCATCGTGTATGACGGACAATCGGAAGATTTTTCGCCCGGTTAGTAAATGCAGCATCACCTCCCGGGGGCTACTCTGGCTTGTTTTCCGATAAGCAGTCGAAAGGAAACCGAAAGTAGCCTGGGTGCGGGACGAGCGGGACTGCCGGCGCTGATGCGATGGCGAGCTGCTTGTGCCGTTTTCCTTTCAAGGACATACAGCACTTGAGGCCTCAGGATGGAATGACAGAGCCCATGGCGCACGTTGCGGGTGTCACAGATTGTAAAGATTTGGCTGTCATGACATGGGCCAGGGGCTGCTGCAATGGCGGGCAATGTGTTCAATGTTAGAGCATGTGAAGCAGATTGGCGGATGATCAGGTGTGTGTCATTTGGCTGGATTTGGAGAACGTAACGTTAAGGTTGTGTCCGGTGTTGCAGCAGCGACGACTGGGGAGACCGGGTCAGGAGCAGCATTACCGTTAATAAAAGTGGCTAAAATACACATATTTGCGAACCACGGCAGGAATTAGCGAAATGGTAGGCAGGTTGTTGCCTCGCATACCGTCATGGGGAATAACGGGTGCCATGGCCTCGAGTTCTCGACGGACGATATACCTTCAAATGAAGGCGCACAATGCTCCAGCAAAGGTAAGGCTAGCGCGTGCACAGCAGATCGTTGTCGTCATCGTCCAAACGCCGATTACAATATTTCATATATATTATTATACGTTTTCATATATGGCATTCAAAATCGTATTCATATTTTCCCGATTGTCAAGGTTTGTCGAGCAGCATAACTTCTCGCTCCTCAAGCACGTTTACGGACCTAGGTGTGGGAACGGTTCTGCTAAATCGTTTTAATCCGTCTAAGAAAAAGCTCGTTAAGCCATATCGCAGAGTCAAGGTTTCTACAAGTTTCCCTTTACAAGAGGATTTAAAATTCCCATAAAGCCGCAACCACAGGGTCAAAACCCTTCTTTGTTACGCACCTACTGTGGAACCGAAACCTATTTCATTTCATTTTTCATTGTTTTCTTTTGGCTTTTCTCCAAGTTCAGCGTAAACGGTTCAATTTAAAATAACTCCTGAGGTTTCAGTCGCGAAAACGATGATCTGGTTATAACGCATGCAGTATTGGGGACTCGGGAATAATTTCGAATACCTAGAGTTCCTTAACGTGCACCCAATGCACTGCTCGGTGGCCGCAGCCACCGCGGCCGGTATTCGCTACTGAAGCCTAGTACCTGGCAACGTAACGCCAAATCGACTGAGCGATCTCAAGGAGTGAAAAAGGTTTAGTTCACGTTCAACTCCGGAGGAAAAAGATGGCGGTTAAAACCGGTTCAAACCAATTTAAGTCCATTTCCATAAGTAAAAAATAACTACAGGAACATGAGCGTCTAATGCTTTGGGCGAGGCCTTTGTGTTCGGCCTTATGGCTCATCGCCTGCGTATTGCTATCAGTGTCTACGTGCTGGGCACAGGAAGGCTTCCTGCCTCATTTCCCCTGTGGACTCCCTTATGGAGGCCTCTCTGCCTAAAGAATTTTGCCATAGAATGTGTCGCACTGGATGACCACTCCTTCGTGACCAACTAAACGTCGATTCACACAGATGCTTCGTAGTCGCCTGCGACTCGCTCACGGTGAAGCTCCGCCAAACTCTGGCCACAAACTGGAGCTATCCAACCAATTCAAAGTTTTCACTATTGAGAAAGAACGGATATCTCGAATATGAGCAAAATAGACATAACTGTTACTCCTAATTATAGTATGCTCTTAAGCGTCGGGAATGCCCTTTAAATATTTCCACTCCCAAGCATGCACCCTTCGTATTCTGATGATTTGAATGCCTTGGACAACCCCTTGATATGTTCCAAAAAGAAATGTGGTGCATCCGCCAACACAGCGCTATCCTGGCTCACCGTGCACACAAACGCGATTCAGGAAGACATGGAAGCAGCTTCTCACACTCCGCCGGCCCCTCAGGGGCCCGAGTTTGACGTCTCCCCCTTCGCGACCCCTGAGCTGCTAGTTTTCTGTAGTTGAACAACTACAGCATCTTACAACAGTCAATTGAGCACATATGTGTCTGTGACCACCACACTTCTTTTACAGCCTCATAACGTTGTGTAATTCAACTGCAGGTATCTAGCCTACAAGCTCGGCGAAACGTGTCACTGTCTACGTCATGAACATTTCTTTTGTTGCGATAAGTACAAGACCTTAAGGTATAATTCTTGATGTGTTTATGTGTATTATATGCGTGCTGTGATGTCTGTGTTGTGTATGAATTGAAATGGACATGTCCATATATGGACAATTACTTGCGTGGGCACCCCTCTTGAAACAAAGAGATGGTGTACTTTACTTGTCAGCTTTTACCACATGTACTTCGCTGTCAATCAGATGGACGGAGTGTATTCCAGTTGTCCCTACTGGCAAAGTGGCCGTATGTGTTTGATCTCGCCTTCAATAGAATCAAGTACCTCCAGCGGGGTGTAGCCTTGGACAAGATGCTGTGGCAGTTCGCTTGCAAAGATCAGATGTGGTTCTAGCGTTTTCTTTACGAGTGCTCTGACAGCAGATGTACATCCTACGTCCACCTAGGACGGGTGTTTCATCTGGGACGCTGTATCCAGGATCGCTAACGCTGATGGACGGAGACTTGAGTGCCCGGATTTCTCGTGGGGATATTCTTTGTAAAGGACTACCGGCTAGTCTGTGTTCGGCTCTTTCAATTAAGCAGGTTTCTCCTTGCTTAACGGCACTTCTTCATCGTCCCTTCGTCCCAGTCCTCTGCACTCCCGTCCTTATCCGCCAAACCTGATCTGGTGGTTTGGTTCATGTGTCCTTTATGACGACAAGAACTGGAATGTTGGGCGAACTATCACTATACACTGTTTTTTTTTCGTAGGCGCCGCCATATTGTGAACGCAGTGGCGCCGCCTATCAGCAGCGCCATACTGGCTTGGGTGAAAGCGGTGGTTTGCATAGCACGTATGCGCTCGGTGGTAGGTTCTGGCGTTTGTTTTCGCGGTCGTGCGGTCTGTTTAGTATGACATGCATCTTCTACGTGGTAAATGGTTCTGTGAGACGTGCTGAAGTGGTTTAAGGCGTCATGGTCGGAGTTTCTGCTGGCGTTGAGGTGGACGGAACACGCATCGCGATGTGTGCGCGCATATATGAGCCTACAATCAGCCTCAGCGACCAATTGTGTATTTCTGAATGTTCCATTCGCTAATGTCACCTTATTGCAGTATTATCCTCTATTTCTAAGCTGCGGTTTAGGAGCCATGAAACATACGCGACTATCGTGACGATAGGAGCTGCGATGTGCTACGATAGGAGCTGTGGTGTTATACTTTGACAAGTGTTCAACTGTTCGCTGCAGGTTACATTGCATGACTACTTCGTTCGATGGATGAGGTTTCCGTCCCTGAATCAAATAGTTTTGGCAAGTAATAGCAGCATACCTTACCGTCTGAATGAAGCTTATCAAGCAACGGGACTATTTACGAACTGCGCGAGCGTCCTAAGCAGTGGTAGGAGCTGGATTACAGATATCTTTGTTCTATATACCAAATGGTCCCAGCAAACGGCATTAGCGGTTTACATCTATAAACATTGTGCGGCATGACTATGCGAGGTCGTATGGCGGCGTTAGCCCGTTTTCTCTTGCTTTTTCGAGAAAGAGGATGATAACCGATTTTTTTTCGGTTGTGTTCGTTCCGTTCTCTACGACGCACTCACACATATTACAAAAATTTTGTCCTCAAAAATAGCCATCGCATTATTTTTATGCGATCCCTCTCATTTATTATGGATGTATACAGTCCAAAAAGGCAATGCCGAAGCGCACAGCTTATATATGTATCGTGCTGGTTCACCAACCGCAGTCATCGCTGTGTTGAGCAGCGCCATTGGCCTCATGCAGGAAGGCTAGCGTAGACATACAGTAATGTCAAGCCTACTAGACTTGAAATACGTGAGAACGATGGCGGTGCGTCACAAATATTTGATAGCGCCTGCCGCTTAGATGTTTCGTGGTTGCCTTAGGTTGGCCGTGCACGAGCATGCGTTCGTATGCTTTATGTTTTACTCCCTACCACAAGCGATCAGACAATGAGCTGATTTACCTATAAATGCTGGTAATACGGAGAAACCGGTTTTCTTTCTAGAAATAAAACGGATGTAAGCAAAATAGTTCACAACGTATACACACACCGCGACTGATAACGCGGGTACACCGTGGCTGATTATGCGCGCATTAGTGCGCCCCCAAGACATATTTCTGCCTACTGCAGTTACCGATGCACCGAAAGACTTCCCTGACGACCTTATAAGAACGGTCATGGCGTAAATTTCACAAAGTACGACCTAAAACATATCGAAATCATCCTGCAGCCCGCGACAGCAATACTTTCAAGCAGCGCCGCGCCGGATGCCCAAGCCAGAAAGGAGGAAAGGCTCGCCGTGCGCCCTATCCTCCTCACCCGATGAAAAGGTCTATACCTTATACTGGGGGCTTGTACGAAGACTAGGTAACATTTCAAACAAGCCGTTTTGAAACAAAAGGATGGTTCATTCGTAGTCAGATGTAGCAACCACTGGAATGATGATACGTGGTAATTTGTCGCTAATTATGAAAAATATATTATTAAGTTGTGAATTTTTCATTTAAGCAGGATCAACATAATTTGGAAATGGAATCAAGATCTCCGTACAAGCCATGTCAAATCGTGGATATGACAAAAAAAAAATGCGATTACCTGTGGAATTAGGGCGCAACGAATTTCGGCTATCAGGGCGTGTGATCAAAGAAAGCACCAAGCCGCGCCCTTCGAAACGGTGCGCTTACGACATCCAGCAGTGGGTAGCCAGCGCGCTGCTGCTACAGACTCTTCCAGAAAACACAAGAGCGGAGAAAAAGAGATGCAATTCGATCCGTCGCCTGTCTTCCACGTCTCCACCCTATTGCTACGTTTCAGGGAGAAACAGGCCCCAAAAGTTCAGATGAAATTGTTCAAGGACGTTCGCTACGTTATCCCATGTCTTTAGCTTCTGCAGCAGTTTAAGCCGAACAGCTTTACATGGGACCAATCTTCCATGGTATGGCCGTATTCACCAACTGTGAGCAAGCAACGAGCAAGCCTCATGGTCACATCTGCCATCCGAACTAGCGGCCGACTCCACAGCTGTTATCTCAGAGTGACGAAATCAGAGCAGTCTAGGCTTCTGTCGGTACGAGTGTCACCGGCCAAATATTTGATACTGCCTTAACCGTCCAGCCTTAATCTCGTCTGAAACATGTCACTATCGCGTTCCGCGAGCACCGCCGTCTATATTCACTGAGCTGCAGACAGTATATGATCCATCAACCACGTTGCGATCAGTACTACTGCAAGAAGCATCGAAAGTATTTATGTACTGTGACATAACAAATCGAACAACTGGATAGCGCAGAAAGAAGACATACACATCTACCGTGTGCCACACGTCGGTATGCACTTTGACCCGGCACGCAGCCGAGGAGCCGCGAGGAGGAGTGTGAAGTCAAGGGAGGCATTTTCGATAGCGAAACCCCGGCGACTGGGCTTACCCGATGGTGCTCCAAAGAAAAGTGCAATGAACACAGTGAATTCTCATATTATCCCAGACTCTACATTCCATTCGGTACGCTTCCACTGCTGACAAGGATGGGATTACTTGAACTCTACATGGTGCGAAATTTCGCTGCAGTTACCTGGACTTGCACATCACGCCGACAGCAAGCAGAACGGAGCAACCGCGAGTCCACACCCAAAGCTAAGACTACTCTAAAACATGTAACGAATCGCGACAATTGGTGAATTTTAACCAAAGGCAGAATCATGGGCATCATACGTAGAACGACTGGTGTTGTTCTTCGCTACTGACATATTACAAAAAGGGCAAGCCAGTGTTCTTTCTGTTATTGTACGGGAAGTGTACGGGCAGATACGTGACATGGGCAGCACCGTACAAGCTATCATCTAAGACGTATGAGCAACTTCGGGAATTGAAGCAACAGCATGCTAAGCCAAGATCCAAAGAGACAGTGAAGCGAAACGAATTTCACCACAGCAAGCAGCTCGAGAACGAGACCATAGTGGACTACGTGGCCAAGTTAAAACGACTGTCATTGAAATGCAATCTTCCGGACTCTCTCGACACCAAATTTCGAGACAGATATGTTGAAGGCATGGCAGATGCCAGCACTCTCGAAGAGCTTCTGGCGAAGCCTATGTTGAGCATAAGGTCGGTAGTGAGCTTTGAGACAGCACTTGAAATTGCCATGACAGACGGGAAGGTGTTACAGCAGGAGAATGTGCAGGACATTAATCGCCTTGGACAAAGCAGTACATATGCAAGTTGGGAAGAAGCAGCAAGATAGAAGCCTAAATGGCAAAGCAGAAAAAGTATCCTCATCGCTGTGGCAAAGGTAATCATGTTGAAAAGAACTACTATTTCAAAAATAAGACCTTTCAGATGTGGGAAGAATGGGCACCCAGAAGAAAAGACAAGGGTAGCCCAAATGCTGCGTAAGGAGGCTGTTTTTTCTAAATCCACGAGCTATTTATGGACGTATGAAGATGACGAAGTCAAATCATTTTATTCTCTAACCACAAAGGTGTATAACAAACCGGAAAGTGTAGGTTTGAAAATTATGGGAAGGTTCTCGAAATAAAAGAAAAATGTAGGACACCGTAACGTTTGCCTTAGATGTCTATTAGTGACCCATGCACTTCGGAGTTGGTGTTCTTTAGGGTAAGCAAGCGAACGTCTTTCCCCTGACACAATATAAGGGCAATGATCGAAGGAGGGCGAGGAGGAAGCGCAGCGCGCTTTACCTGGCGGTGCGTAGCTCCCTAGCGAGCGGCATACGACGCACTCCTTACGCGTCCTCTCGTCAGAGCATGTAAGGTCAGAGCAGCCAAAGAGGAGCAAGAGGAGCTGTTACGAGCAAGCGAGCATGCGAGCGAGCAGTTGAGCGCCTGGAGAGGAGAAGCGAGAGAGGAGGGTGTGGCGTCACAACAGCTCTGCTAGGCAGGTGTTCAGTCTATGCCAGGCAACTGCTTTCCATTAATTAGCCGGTTAAATAGCACGCCGCCTTCTTACGTGCGACGTCATCAGTGACGCCATTATTTCCGCTTTCTATTTCCGGATTTCAAGATGTTTCGCCAATGTCGTGCTCACGTGGCGGGTCTCTAAAATATGCGATTCTGAGCTTTGGTGCGCGGTAATCAGTGATTATTATTTATCTCTAATTATTCCAGAGATTTCAGTAACTCAACTTGCAACTAAATTTATTCTCTTAATGGAAAGGAAATTTTCTAATTACAGCCAAATGAAATGGCGGCATTCCGAACGTGAATCCCCAAAAAGACACCTCTCCCAATATAGATTTATGTATTAAAAAAAGAAAAACAAAGAAAAAGGGGGAAAAAACACGCCCTCACCGCCCTTAAACAAATAAAAAATAAAACACCGCAGTCCATTATTATGCAGTACGTTTGTTTGCCTGCATGCTACCGTTTAGAATAAAAAAGTGATATCAAAACGCATGTGATTAGGTTAAAGAAAGAACGAAAGGAAAGAAAAGAGTTGGAGAAAGCCTCTTCTACACACGTAAAAACAACCGCTACTACGAAATCCAAATTAATATAGCATCATGCTCCCTTTGAAACTGTTTATTTGTCAATGCCCTCGCTCATATATTCATATAATGTGACGACAACTGACTTCGAAATAAAAGAGAAAGAAAATATGGAAACCAACAAGAAGAAAAAGAATAAAAGAAGGAAAGGCAATAAAACAAAAAAGGAAAAACAGAAGGCGGAAAAGAAGCAAGAGAAAGGATAGAAATAAAAAAGAAAACAGACTTTCGAACAATATCATATTGCTTTGGAAGGAACCTAACATCTTTTGAAAATTTGGGATGTGTTACGGCTATTCTGATTGGCTATAATTTACAAAACACACGAAGATTGCATTTGTCACAACGCTAAGGGTCAAAATATTTCCTTTAGTCCGATTATGAGAAAAAATGGCGTATATCCAACGTGATCACCCCACACTGATTGACACAACAACACTGATTTCATATGTTGCCATATCTGCCATTCTGCCTCAATGAAATTACACTAACAACATAGTTAATATCCTTCTAAATGGGGGGGGGGGGGGTTCTAATGAAATGTGCTTTGTTTTTCAGATGGACCCCTGGTCGGTTCAAAGGCTAACAAATAAAACAAGATGAAAATGAAGATGAGAAAACTCACAGGAACCAAAATCGAAGGAAACGAAACCCACAAAAAGCAAAGAACCAGTAATCGAAACGTTAGCACGAGGGCAACATATAATTGTAAAGCCCAATAAATCCAACAGTCAGTCCGCCCCCATTCGCTGCTAGCAGAATTCCTCACCTATTTCTCTTCCCTTCCATCTCATAAGATCGTTTTTATTGGCAATGCCCTGTTCATTTACTTTAATTTGTAACATCTGCTATATATTTATGGTGCAGGCAGATGCTTTCTTTTTATTATTTTACACCTCACAATAACGAATGTTGCGCCACAACTTACTACTATATTTCCTTCCATGTTCAGAAGTTTTTGCAACTCTTCTGTGTCTTCTGTGTTAACGCCCCTTTCATTACTTCGTTGTATGCCTACGAACCCATTTCCCCTTCTTTGTTCGCGGCTCTCACGTATGTGCTCCTTTCACTTCACTCACGGCGGCAACAACCCGTTGGACCACCAAAGTCGTACAGATGTTCAACAGATCTCCGGAACGGGAGCTCGAAACGTCTCTGTAACATACGTAAAGTACCTATGGATCGTTTTTGGAGGTCCACGATATCATGCCATCCACGCCAATTGAAGTTGGTATAAACGTACCACAAACGTCACAATGGGGTATTCGGACTTGCAAGAAATCTCAAGATATGAATTATTCTTATTGCATCATCCTCAGTACATCCTAAGGACATTTTTGCCAGCATATAGGACGCTTCTTAGACATTTCGTGTTCGCAATCGTCCAAAGAACGTTTCTGGGACATTTGGGTGTGGATTTAGGATATCTACAGGGCGTCCCTATTTATTATAATTAGAGACGTTCCTCAGAATGTGCCCTAGCAGTGCAGCAGTCATTTTACATACCATTAAAAAGGTAGGCTTGGCCTGGTTTTCTGTTCACTTGTGCAGAAATTATTAAAATCAACTATGTGGCTGATGCATCACAGCAATTCAGTAAAGCGTCCAAACACAGCTGGAAAGTTCACATGTACAAAAGCAGTTACAAGACACTTGCTTCGACAAAAAACCAGACAGAGTTCACTGATATTAGAAGTTAGGAAATCCTTACTGTGCTTGAGTGGCCAAATATACAAATTCATCTCAACAGTTCGCCGGCTCGAAGGCGTCTAAGCAAATTAACAGAGACTGAATGCGCCCTTCTTTGCCGTGGTCGCAGCTGAACACTGCTGAAGACGTCACTGGTACGTTGGCTACTACACAATTCACTAAAATCTTGCAGCATGTTTGCTTCAGTGGTCACAGAGGCAGAACTTCATTGTATCAGTTCAGCCGTACCGAAAGTTAAGAGGATTTGTGTGTGTTTGGTTCAGCGGTCACATAAACATAAATTCATCCTAACAAGACCCGGGTATCAGAGGGCCTTAGACCAAGTGACCAGAGGCTGATTGTGGCTGTTCTTCCATGGCTGCAGATGCAAATACTTCTGAAAAAATCACAGGTATCTTGACTACTACACAATTTACTAAAGCTGCCTGCAGGCTGGCTTCAGCGGCCACGGACGCAACATGCACTGCAGTTCACAGGTACTAAGAAATTTAGTGGGGCATTTCTAAGCACTTGCTTCCACTGTCAGAAAGACGAGTTATCCCGCAGACCGCAGGTACATCGGCCCCTAATGAAGTTATGATTTCTTGAGTGCAGCCTTTCATCCATGGTTGCGGAGGAGATCAAGCAAACATTGGCGGCTACGCAATTTACTAGTCATGCTGCCGGATCATTTCAGAAGTCTCAGACAGAAAAATGCACTGTTCAGATCAGAGGTGCTAAGAAAGTTAGCTAAGAAAATTAGCAGAGTTATGTGGGCTTGCTCAGTTCTGATCATCAGCGAAGAATGATGTCGGCGCAAAGTGACGTCACACTGAGGGAAGGCACCCAGCATGGCTGTAAAGTATGCAAAAAAGCCATGTTAGAAATATGTACAAAAATTACTATTCACCATGTGCACGTAACGAGCTGCACATTTAGCAGCAACCTGCTGATTCTGGCAGCAACTTTGTTTCCTTGTGGCTCTATGCAAACAAGCTAAGCTGACACTCACCAGAAAAAAAGTTATAATTTCAACTCAGTGGAAAGATGAAAGGAATTACCTGAATGTCTCTGCGTCAGCATGGCTTTTTCGAGCAATCTGGTAACAGTAATAACAGCGTAGTTTCTTCCGAATGGCTCGCAAATTACCAGACAGCTATAATAAGTAAAATATCAGGTGTACGTTTTATCGCCAGTTTAAATTATGATACACGTTCGCTTACTTTTTAACAGCCTTGGTGTCGTGCGCAAAAGCAAACATGAACGCATCTCACTCGATGACAGGGCAAATTCACTGTCGGAACGCTAGGGTGTTGAAGCAGAAGCGACAAACGATCATTTCTTGCTGCTTCGAGCCACGACGCGTTTCCGGAGCTTGCTTAATTACGTTTACGCGACCTTTGACACAAAAGTAGCGCGGCGACAGCGCTAACGAAGCAACAATCCACTGCGGTGCACGTGCCCTGCGTACGCCGCATCAGCGTAATTTTGCCTGGAGTGTCCCTACAATTTGTATCACAATAAAAAAAAAGGTGAATGTCTACTATACCTTTACTAAGCATACATTGACAATATGGTGAAGAAAGAATTTCGTAATCTTGTACAGTACGCAGTGCACACATATCAGAACACACTTTGGCCCAAATGATAGCAAATGCGAGGGGAAAGAAAATTGAAGCACCTCGGTTGGGAAACCACCATGTGTAAGAGGTGCTGCCATTGAGGTACAAATGCCAGCAAAAGTTCCGTTATTCGAGCCTTACGTGGTTTTGCGATTACACTTGCAATCGCGGTTAAAGAACGAAAACGCAAACGGCCGACGAACCTTAAGCGACACGTTTAATCGCCGAAGGCGTATGCCAACCTAATTATCAGCTAACAATAACCAACTTTCTTGATTACTAACTATACAACAATATATGAGTTAGCAGTAAGAGGGGAAATAGAGGAATTCGGGATCAAGCTACAGAACAGGTAATTGGCTTTAACTCAGGAAGAGAACCTGAGTGTTGAAGCAATGAACCACAATCTTATGTGCATCATTAAGGAGTGTGCAATAGAAGTCGGTGGTAACTCCGTTAGATAGGATACCAGTAAGCAATCGCAGGAGACGAAAGATCTGATCAAGCTAGAATACAGCTAGAACAGAACTGGCAGAATTTTCCATGTTAATCAACAAGCGTAAGACAGGTGACATAAGGTAATTTAATATGGATAGAATGGAACATGCTCTCAGGAACGGAGGAAGCCTAAAAACAGTGAAGAAGAAACTAGGAACACGCAAGAATCAGCTGTATGCGTTAAGAGACAAAGCCGGCAATATCATTACTAGTATGGATGAGATAGTTCAAGTGGCTCAGGAGTTCTATAGAGATTTATACAGTACCAGGGGGACCCACGACGATATTGTGAGAGAGAATAGTCGAGAGGAAATTGAAATGCCACAAGTAACGCCGGAAGAAGTAAAAAAGCCATGGGAGCTATGCAAAGGGGGAAAGCAGCTGGGGAGGATCAGGTAACAGCAGATTTGTTGAAGGATTGCGGGCAGATTGTTCTAGAGAAACTGGCACCGTGTATACGCAATGCCTCATGACCTCGAGCATACCGGAAACTTGGAAGAAGGCTAACCTAATTCTAATCAATAAGAAAGGGGACGCCAAAGACCTAAAAAATTGTAGACCGATAAGTTTGCCGTCGGTTGCCTAGAAAGTATTTACTAAGGTAATCACAAATACAATCATGGACACCTTAGACTTCTGTCGACCAAAGGACCAGGCAGGATTCCGTAAAGGCTACTCAACAATAGACCATATTCAAAGTATCAATCAGGTGATGGAGAAATGTGCGGAATATAACCAACCCTTATATATAGCTTTCATTCATTACGAGAAAGCTTTTGATTCAGTCGGAACCTCAGCAGTCATTGAGGCATTACGGAATCAGGGTGTAGACGAGCCGTATGTAAAAATAGTGAAAGATATCTATAGCGTTTCTACAGCCACCGTAGTCCTCCATAAAGAAAGCAACAAAATCCCGATAAAGACTGGCGTCAGGCAGGGAGATAGGCTTTCTCCAATGCTATTCACAGCGTGTTTACAGAGGTATTCAGAGACCTGGATTGGGAAGAATTGGGGATAAGAGTTAATGGAGAATACCTTTAACTTGCGATTCGGTGATGATATTGCCTTGCTTAGTAACTCAGGGGACCAATTGCAATGCATGCTCACTGACCTGGAGAGGCAAAGCAGAAGGATGGGTCTAAAAATTAATCTGCAGAAATATAAAGTGATGTTTAACAGTCTCGGAAGAGAACAGCAGTTTACGATAGGTAGC
Source organism: Dermacentor andersoni (assembly GCF_023375885.2). Taxonomy (NCBI): domain Eukaryota; kingdom Metazoa; phylum Arthropoda; class Arachnida; order Ixodida; family Ixodidae; genus Dermacentor; species Dermacentor andersoni. The sequence continues at coordinate 182,369,203 of NC_092816.1, forward strand.
GAGGCACTGCAAGTGATAAGGGAATACATATAATTAGGGAAAGTAGTGACCGCGGATCCGGACCAGGGGACTGAAATAATCAGAAGAATAAGAATGGGCTGATGTGCGTTCGGCAGGCATTCTCAGATCATGAACAGCAGGTTGCCATTATGCCTCAAGAGAAAAGTGCATAACAGGTGTGTCTTACCAGTACTCGCGTGCAGGGCAGGAACCTGGAGGCTTACGAAAAGGGTTCTACTTAAATTGAGGATGACGCAACGAGCTATGGAAAGAAGAATGATGGGTGTAACGTGGAAGGATACGAAAATAGCAGATTGGGTGAGGGAAGAAACGTGAGGTAATGACATCTTAGTTGAAATCAAGAAAAACAAATGGGCATGGGTAGGACATGCAATGAGGAGGGAATATAACCGGTGGTCATAAGGGTTACGGAGTGGATTCCAAGGGAAGGGATGCGTAACAGGGGGTGGCAGAAAGTTAGGTGGGCGGATGAGAATAAGAAGTTTTCAGGGACAATATGGCCACAATTAGTACATGACTGGGGTAGTTGAAGAAGTATGGGAAGTATGAGAAGTAAATATACCAGCCGTAATGACACGCGTGTAAAAATTTAGCAGCGGGGTCGGCCAATTAACCATTACGTGGAGCAAGTGCTCTGAATGTGATAGCTCTTCCATCATCCTTCAAAACCGCAGTTTTAACGCATTGTGAGATTCTCATTGCGCTCCGTAGCGCCTTACGTGGCATTCAGATTATTAAAATAAATAAATTAGTTAATTAATTAAATTATTCCATCCATAAGCCGTCTTACGATTGCTATCGCGATCGTTACGCAAAGCGACACGGTTAATCACTACGAGCGCGTGACAGAAAGAATGAAATCAGACAAACTTTCTTAACGAAAAGTGAGACTACGTGAGAACGAGGTAATCAACGCAAACTTTTCGAGCGTTGCAGAGCTGAGACGTGAAGTTGACCTTAACTCTATAGTTCCATGCATGCGTTCGCGCGTACATAAGGAGAAGTCTAACAAGTCGCCCGAAGGTTTAATTATTCCGATAAAGCTCACGACACTGCTCGAGAAAGCAAACCCGAGCCCTTAAGAGACGCGTGGTTAAATTCAGCAGCACGACCGGTCATCACTTGCAGCAAGTTCTCCGCTCGCGATATAAACGCCAACTGAAGTTTTGTTAATCCATACGTACGCAGTTTTGCGATTACTTTCGTAATCATGGTTACCCAGACAAAACACAAACGCCACAGGTAAAAAGTTTAAGCGACACGTCTACCATTACGAGCGCCTAATAGAAACAGTCAGCTTTGAGAAAAACTTTCACCGTTAAGTACCAAAAACATACGACCACGTGTGAATGGGCGAACGTGCGAATTAAGTCAGCGCCAAAGTTTCGATCGTCACGTACAGCTGAGTAGTAAACTTCACTTGATGTCACCACCATACTAGCATCCGACCACTCTAAGTAAGCACAACTCTAATACGTCGGGCAAGAGAAACGTGCAAAGCACTATTTGGCAAGAGCAATATACCAGCCCTATAGACAGACGTGGTCAAATTCATTAGCACGGCTGGCCATGATGTGCAGCAAGTGCTCCGATCGTGATATAAATGCGTACAAAAGTTCAGTTATTCCAACCTTACACTGTTGTACAATTGCTATCGCAATGCTGCTTACGCAAACAGCGAGAAGTGCGTGCCGGGTACTATTATTATTATTTTAATATTCGCCCCTGTTCACAAAAGACACAACGACAGCTGTCACGGATCCATCCTGTGGGCCACACCAGAGGAGTTAGCGGGTCTAAAGTTTCGTATTCACATTTTTTTGGCACATCTCGGCGTTGCACAGAAACAAATAAGCACAGATTAAACTCGGAAGTTTGCAGAAAAGCAGTAAGGTGCGACCAAACGCAGTATTGCGGGAGCACAACGGATGGTCGATCGCCGAATAATGTTACTGCGGCCCCAAACCACGTGGTCGTTTAGTGCCCGGCATTCAATGACGCGCAGACAGGACGACACGCTTGTCGAAAAAGCTGCAGGGCTCCTAATAGAAGAACACTGACTCCAGGAACTGTCACTTACCTCTTGATAGGCGTAAGACGTACAGGCGCCGCGGAGATGGAGCTCCAAAGCGCACGACAACGTTACTTGGAACTGACAAACGTTCGCACTCCAACTGATGAGCACACGATAGAACCACCATGTTCAGAGAAAACGCGTACACTGAGCGTGGAGCGCGCCAAGCATGACACATGACCACAAGAAGGGCGAAGATTTCCAATAAAGCGACGGCGTTAAGTCATGTGACTGACTACACGCAAATCAGCGCAAAAGATGCATGCGATAGACAGTGGTGATGTGACTGGTTAAAAGCAGTGACTACTCTCTTCTACAGCAGGGGCTGCAGCCGTTGCAGTACTCGCCTTTCTCGACATGGTTGGAGAGCGTAAGACACGATTCATTCTGTTACGCCCTGCGGTAAGTGGCAATGCGCAGCTGTTCGGGTGCTCTGGCTATCGCCTTGTGACATTTCCTCCCGATATGCTTGTGCAGTTTTGGTTGTCATTGCAATTTCTCCATTTGTCGTCTTCATTGGAAGCTGATCCTGAGCGTGCAAGCTACATGTTGCTGGCTGACAGATTGCCTTTTCGGAAGAGCCCGCGCTGGAGGCAGCTGTGGATGAAACTTAACATTCTGCGATATGATCATGTAGTACGTGTTCGATTGTGTACTCTTCGCACATATTCCGCTATGGCACATCCCGTTGAAAACATCCTTCGGACATCCATAGCTTTAAAGCTTTGGAATTTGTTCGGATCCCAGAAGTTCAATCGTGGGGATGTCTGAAGGATGTCCTAAATAGGACGTCCACTGGACGTCTTAACCAAGATTTTGACGTTCGGGCCTAGTCGAGATGTCCATAAGGTATTCATAGTCCAACAGGGAGCATGTGTTGAAGACCATTCGCATGATCAGTAAATGTCATTTGCGATTGCATGCTTAGCCTTCTTTCCCAATTTTATTACCGGTATCTTTATTTTTTCTATCCTCTAGCAAATTTCTTCGAGTGCACTCGACAGATGCGTGCAGGCAAGACAAAAATGGGAACAAGTGCTCTTCTAGCTGACGATGGAAATTGATCCTTTACGCCCGAAATACAGGTCCACGCAATTGCGCATGCTTCAATTGAAGTCAGGTATGGCGAACACCAGTTCTACAGGGTGAGTGCACTTAGGTCGCGTTTATTAAAACTTCCGAGGAGCATCCGCATGTGTACACGGCGTCGTCTGTCGTGAGACTGTGTTGGCACTGATGGACGTGGGTGTATCAGAGCGATTACCAGTTTTCTGCGCCGTGCAGTGTTACATATATTGTAATTAAAGGCGCATCCATCCATACAGTGTGTCGATGAAGAATGCTACATGCGTTAATATCAGCACTCGTCGTGACATGGGTTCTGCCGGAATTTCCTGTCTGCAGTTGTAAAGCTGCACAGAATACCATTATTAGTCTGGCGTTTTTAGTGGCGTACTTCAACCAGCTTGTTAGGGATGTGAAATGATTATCTTATCGAAGAGTGTCCCAAAAGTAAAGGTGCCGTTCTGAGTTTTTGTTTTTTACAATATGCTGGAAACATAAGGCATTCAACTCATACATTTTTATTTTTACTTGTAGAAGTTCATAAGTGAGTCGGTTTATGAGTAGTGCTTGAGCTTTGTGACGATCTATAAATGCCAAAGCCCTCCTCCTCACATTTGTTAAGGAGGCTTTGCGTTATTTTTCCTTATCCAAAAATGACCACTCAGTGGCTGCTTTCGGATTTTCTTTCTCATTGCATGTTTTCCTGTTTTCCCACAGTGTCTACGATTTAGGCTACTTGCTCTTTCTGTCTACCAGAAAAGCTAGTTCACACTTGTTCTCTGCCGAACAGCCACCACATAAAATGCAAATGCTTCTGTTATATTGCTTTGCCAGAGTGCTTTTTTTTAACTACACCTTCTTTCGAAGTCGGCGACATTGCGGAATGAACCGAAACATCAGATGCGCGAGAAGTGAGTCGTAGTGATTACTTAAGTACAATAACTTCAGCGAATGAAGACGCATTGCAGCAACATAAATTTTCTTGGGACATTAATAAAGCGTTGCAATCGGTACACAGAACGGGCCATGAAGACCACAAATTAAATTCTTGGGGTTTTATTCCAGGACACGCTGTTCTGGCGGATTCCGAAATAATTGTGGCCGCTTGAAGTTCCTTAACGTGCACCCAATGCACGGAATACGGACGTTCTTGCATTTCAACCCCATCGAAAATGCCGCCGCCGCAGAACCCACAAATGCTTGTTGAAAAAAACCAGGCTCGACACATAACAATACAACTGCATGCAAGTTACGTTTGTCAAGCAATTTAACTTGATAAAAAAGCATTGCACACGTTCGCCATTCGGAGACGCGATTAAGCTGCAGCCGCTGCCGACAGATCACGCTAGCGGTCGATGTATCAGGCAAACAAGCAAGTGGATGTATCAGGCAAAACAATCAAGTGCTTCCGCCGCTTTTTGTCATCGCCAATATTAGAGCAGCTGCAAAAGAAAATTGACAGTGTATGCAAATTATCAATGCCATTTATATGCCCAACAAATACCGTAGCAATATTTGGTATTGAACAAGAGAATATAGCAATGTACATGTGCGAAGCATATTCCCCATTTCATGGTCGTACTTCTTATAAAAACAACAAAAATCTTGAGAAAATTATTGCAGCAGAAAGCATTTTGGGGACCGCAATATTTAATGATGGAAATCGATAACGGCGGAGCTTTTCACGCTCCCAGTTAGCGTGCATAGGGTATAACCCGATAAAAAACGCCTGCTATAATTCCCCAAACAGCACTTCATAGCTAACTGAAAGCGTGCATGTTGTAAATACTGCAAACGCCTTGGACGTATACAGCACTGCGTAATGACTCGAATGCAGGACGGTTTGTTCGTCGCCTATAAACTCGCGTTACCTCTACCTCTGAGCGCTTGCATATCTGTTTCGATTGCGCAGTTATATAGCTTTAACAGGGTCTATTTATACGATGGGACATTGCAAGTGTGGCTATTCTTAAGCAACTCCAAGAAAATTATCAAAGTTCTGTTACAAATAAAAACTAGGGTAGTATACCTGCCAATGAGAGAAATTTTGTTGAATTTGCCTGCTTACCGACGTCGTGCAGGCAGTATGAGAGAACAAATTTTCCAGATTTCCGCTTCATAATTTGTAGATTGCAGTTAAGCCTATAGATCTCTCTTTATGTGATTGTGTGTGTGTGCTTCATCTACTCAAAATGGAAATATTATCTATGCTATTTTTACTTGCCATAATCAGTGCATGTTGCGTTTTTGCTTAGAAACTCACTAGTTCTGTTACTGTGCTCTCACGTTTGTTTATTTGGGTACGTCTACGATAGGTTTCACATGTCATTTATGGGCCTTTGCCCCTCAGTGAATCGCATACTTTCCGCGCTTTCTTTGACATGCTAATTGCGCATACAGCGCTAATGGTACACATTTTTTTATTTGATTCACAGTTTCTGTGTGTTCATTATGTAATTACTCACTACTGCAAGTACAAATGGACGGAATGTAGGTCTACCAACAAATAAATAAAAGAAAATCTCGAATAATAATTATGGCATTCAGCGTATATGATCGTGCCTAAGTACGATTTTTCGCATTTCTCCCAGGATCGGTGTCTCGAAATTTTATTCATGGTGGTTGGATGGATGACTCCTCTTTTTTCGCTTAAATGTCGTAACGGGTGTAGCTTTGACTGCAGCTTTCGTGTTTGTGAAGCAAGCGAGACGCTGATGACGATGCCGGTAAAAGACTATAGACACTTTTGACCGGCTAGCTAGCTCACTATAAATGAGATGACGTTCCCTGCGCGTCAAGCGATTTCTTTCCTCAAGATCTGCTGTGGGGAAACTCAGTGACGGCGCATGCACAAACGCTTCTGTATACTTCGTTCAGGTGCACGTCTAAGAAACCCAGGTGATTGAAGTGAACCCAGGGACCCTCAGTGCGGCGTAACTCGCAGCTTATGTGCTTCTTGGGGATTTTAACTCACACTATTCCCTTAAAGTGATTTTTTTTTCACAGAACCATGTGCGCTGTGCATTGATTTACGTAGAAATAAGTTGTCTCTCCCACATGACTACCGTTGAAAATATTTCCCCAGTCGGCGAATCTTCTATAATAGGGAGCTCGTTTCTGTTGCATCATATAACCATTGAGAACTTAAACAGGCTGAAACAGGTGTGTAAAATAATGACGTGGTAATGAAATAAAATGCTTCTAGGCAACACCCTCACTTGATCGAATTTGTAGCAGAAACATAAATGGAATCAACGTACATAAATCTGGTAAATGCACTGTGCTTACATAGTTTCATTGGCCTGCTTCCTGAGCAGTGGACTGACAGCTATGGCATTTGCAAATTGATCTTTGTAATAAAAGCTGATCAGCTTACAGTGTTTTGCGAGAACACATTCTCTAAGGATTCGCACCTACGATTATCTCTGATGTATCGCTGCGGACACTGCACATACAAGTGGTGCACTTTCAAGTGCCTGGGATTTGGAAGAGGTAGCTTGTCCGTTCCAATGGCCTTAAGCTTTTGGTCAATTTCGCTGCGCTATCCGACCCACGGATCGCTGAAATCATGCTCGGCTGCGACCTTTGTGATCCCTCAGCTGGGCACCTCCCGCTAATACAACCTCGACTACCAATCGTCTTCAAGTGCAGTATAATTTACTGCAGTAACACATAAAATTGCAATACTTCCTGAGGAAAAATCAGCACGGCTAGTGATTGATTCTTTCTCGACAAGAGGTCAATGTTATGTGTTAGCATTGGATGTTCTACAGGCATACGATCTTGCGCACAAGAATAGTCACTCATTTACCTTCCGATAAGTACATCGGCACTGTGGCTTTACCGGAAACAAGTTAGTTGATGGGGAAGCAAGGACCGCTGTTTCCAAAGCCGTTGATGTAGCGACAACATTGTAGCTAAGTCATACATATTAATTGCTGACTGCGCTCATGCCAAGCAGCACAGCAGATTACTGCGCTCACCAAGTCCATTGATACCAGGCGCCTGCGGGAAATAGGCAGTACATTTCGCCTCCCGGCTACATGAAAGAGAGCGAAGCCAAGCAAGTGGTCGTTTGACCATAGACAGTGAGTATATCTACCAAAAAGTGGTTTACATAATATACGCACGAATGTTCAAAACCTGAATATCTTGACAAAAACAAAGAACAAGGCAAAGGGGAAACAAGAGGTGTTACCTACCTGTTATCAATAACTACAAAACTTAGACACATATGTTCTTTGACCAGAGCGCGGCAAAAACAGATCTACAACATATAGCCATACCTATGAGCGATGATGCAAAACAAATATAACCCGAAAACATTGCACCAAAAAACATTACCAAACCAAAATCATCAGAAGCTGTGGTTGAAAGTGATAGGAAAATAACGAAACGAAACAAGAACAAAAGCAATAGGCAGTTAGTTAATTTAATTTAGGTGCGGAGAGTATGCACATTTTGTGTCTTACAAAACAATTTCTAGTCCTGCCTTCTAATACGCGGAACGTACGGCGGTGTTCGCATCATTTACACAAAGCGTAATGAGCTGGGTAAGAATAGTATGCGACATTCACATATTCCATAGAGCTTTGGCGAATATTTCGTGTCGATCAGTCCACCATTTTCATAGACAGCCTCCGAAAGAGCAGCCCAAGTCTTCATACGAAGCACCAGCCTCACGTGCTCATGTGGTATAGAGAGGCTGAAGAGGCAGGCTGAGGCAAGCAATGGACGTGTGGAAACGAGTCTCGGCCAATGTGAGTGCTGTGAGAAGCCTCTCTATTATTTAGAATGTTTCGCTATGTTTCCTTAGAGCTTCCGTCTAAGGTTCCCTTAGAGGTGTTTAGTTCACCGATGCATATGAGTTACGGCAAGCAGTATCAATCCTGGTGTTGCATGCGCGGCTACGACTTCAGCTGTTGCAAGTCCTTGTCAAAGTACACACGCAGGCTTTTGGCATGAGCGCATCACTTGCGGTTATGAGGTCAAGTGCAAGGTCAAGGAGTGTACTTTGTATTTAGAAAATTGTTCAAATATGAGAGAAAGGCACACCATTGTTACTAGCATTTCTACGGTATACATCACTGTTACCAGAGCGCTCGCCTGAACAAATAAAAACTATCCGTGAATGATCTATTTCTTTCAGGACACTAAAAATTGATGTAAAATGTTTCCTAGTGCTTCTTCTCGCATCAAAAGCTCGACTTTAAAATTAGCGCGCACGGCGACAACATACTACCTCAGTTCAGCACTCATTAGCAGCAAACGTTTCAGCAGCACAATGTCACCCATATTTGCGTGGGATTCGTAGCTTTCCACACAAAGGACGTGAATGATGCTAAGAAGTCTTGTTGGTGAATCTGTATGTTAAAGTTGCCGACAACACTAATTTGATATCGAGGTTATATTTGCATACTATTAAGAGCAGGAACCGGGCTTTTAAAGGTAGGTAATGTTATCATTGGTTGCATGCATTTCGCTCCGATGGCAGTGCAATAGGCCGAGATGTTGCGGCTATGAATTGTAGAAAAACACGACTTCAATCCACGATGTGAAGGTGGTTGTCCAGCGAAGCTGTGGTAATACTTGACCCGATAGGCCAATGTGACGTAGCCTTGATCTGGGTCCAGCCCAGGCTGAGCACTACGCCGTGGTGCATATTGATGTTGTTGAGTGCTAACTATGCGTGGATTTTTTATAGCGCTATCAAAACACATATGAAATAAGTTGCTAGTCGTTTTTTTTTTTCATATGAAAGTGTACTAACGTCCCTTCTTGCTTTGTGTACTGCAATTGCCGCTTCCCGGCAGCTGCAGCTGAAGCAACTGTAATCTTTACCGGGAAATGCTTGCGGGGAACGGAGAGCGTTGTGATTGCTTTTTGGTTTCCCTCACACAGCCGGCGCCCCTGCGACCCCGGATGCGCGGAGGCGAGTGCCATCTTGCGGTGCCACAATGAAGCCGGCAGGGCACGCGGCGCGCGCCACCCGCGGTGTTCGGCTGAGTTTCTGGGTGCGGAGACGAAGAAATCCCTGCCTCCTAGTGAAACAGCTTGGCTGTAAAAGAGAATGGCTTTCTGAAAGCTTTGCCATTTGATTGGCTTGCCCCTTACCTGTTACTCGTATACATAATGTTGCAAATTCATAAAGCCGCTTGGAGCCAGAAGGCCAAATCTTTAGCGAAATCAATGCAGTACTACCGGTCTTTTCCAACCTTGCTGGAGTGCTGCATTAACTAACCCCGTCTTCAAACGTGCATCTTAACTTCAATTCCATGCTTGACTTGACCTAAATGACGCCTGGTTTAACCGTGCCCATAACGCTCATCTCGTTCCTTATAACGCCTTCACGATAGGAGCCATTTAGATAAATTCAGCATGGACCAGAAGAACTTCACTTTGGCCTAGTTGGTATTTACTGCATATCATATTGACCGCAAATAACGAAAAGTACCGCCCGTGCTGTTTACGTGTTCTCTCCCTCTGTCCCCGTCTTTGTTGGCGGTCAATATGATATCAAGCATGGACTTCAGGATGCATTTTTGAATGCGGTTTTTAGAGCTACCGCAGGCACTCGTCCTACGGCTGCCTCTGGTAATGTTTTTTAGGGACCTCTGCGGCTCTGTATATGCCTGTACCCCGCAAAGCAGTTATCGTCAAAAAATTTGGTTTCCAATCTTTATTGTTCATCTAGATTTAAAAAATGAGGGCGAGAAATGTGACTCATGTGATTGTAATGCGTTAGTATTAGTTTTCCATCTGAGAAGGCATGGCGTCCGTTGTTACTTCAAACTATTCTACACACAGAATACAAACACAGCCGCTACCACGACAATCTGAACGCGTGAAAAGTATCCGGATTTGCACTGCAGCGAAGTGCTTCTGCTGACGGCCGAGCGCCAACTGTGCTGCGCCGAATTTCAGCGCCCTGCGCGTGCCAGCTCCGTGAGGTGCCTGCTCCTCTTCCACTTGCGTCTCCTCTATTTTCCTGTACACAAAGCAGAGGGGGTTTTTCTTTCCATGATCATTCTAATGCTGATGCATTGCAAAAATAAAGAGAACATCACCGAAGGTTCCGATAAGCCTGAATGCGAAATTTTTGCGCAGCTCTGCACGTGTTTTTATTTCGAGATACATTCGCTAGCATGGACAATCCGTCTCGTCAGGTACGTTGCAAACTGAATAAAGTGTGGCGCGACTGCCACGCTTATCGGGAGATCGCGAGGGGCAGCGCGTGTGTGACGCGTGCGCGTGATTCACAGCAGCCGCCGCAGAGAGACCTCCGCTCATGAAGTGCGCTCTTTCCACATTGGCATCGGTGACGTCATCGGTGGACAGACGACGCGCGCTACTGTAGCGCCATCTTCTAACCGTCATCGTCGTAGATCCTGTCTTGAGTGGCAGTGCACTTTTCTTCTCCAGGTTTCGCCACGTCCTCCGCCTTCCGCCTCACGGTTCCGCTGGACCCTTCTCCTCGGATTTTCGTCGTTGCGCTGTCTTGTTCATTCCCCGCTGCGCTCTGCGTTCGCTCTTTTATCTTTCGCTGTGCTCGTGTGCTGGGTTACGCCGAGGGCGCCGACGGCGACTTCCGCCGCAGGAAAGGGCAGCGCCTAAGAGCTGCGCTCCAAAATTATCAAGAATCAAACCAAGCTGCCATACAAGAATGAGTTCATGATGCTTGGGGAGGTATTCATTTGTGCCACTATGCTACACCATACCATCGTACCTAACCCACGTGCATACCGAACCGATATTTCGATTGTCACATCCTTAAACACCCCTTCAGGGCCCGTGTAGTGTGCGCAACCTTCTGCTATTGGACGCGCAGCGCATGACACGATAGCGTCTGCGTCTTTGATCACAGCCTTAGAGCCTAAAAACGACACCATCTCAAACTGTTAACTGTCGTCAAGGAAGAATAAGAGTACACTCTCTTTACCACCGATTCTACTGGCATTGTCGCACAGTGGTACCGTACGCCCACGTGTGTGGAATGCCGACCTAAATGTTACTTCCCTGGTTAGCGCCTCTTGAAAACAGTTGGACATTATTATAGAATCGCGATTATTGCCCAAAGAATACAACGCATTTAAAAATTTGTACTAAATGTTAGAGTTTTAAATGCCAAAACCAAGATTTGATTACGATGCAAGCTGCGTGCTGGAGTCGGAATTATTTTGACCAACTGGGATTCCTTCACTTACACCCAATGGACCGTACATGGCCGTCTTTGCTCTTGGCCATACTCACATGTGACTTCCATCACGCGAATTGTATGCGCCACCTCGTACTGCTAAGAGCAACGCCACAACCATTGAGGTGCTGAGACGGGTGCACCTGGTATTTATTGGCTACGCTCCTAATGACAAACTCACCTAAAAACGCTTTAATTTATTGTCGTTCTCAATTGACAAACACGGACGCGAAGACGCAGATGCTAAAGTCAATGTAGTGCAAGAAGACGCCATGTGCGCGTGCCCTGTAGTTCTTGCTTGTATCTTACTCGTGTGCTACCGACCCGCGCAAATTTTAAAGCGAATTTTGTTTTCTTTTTTTTGCGAACCCTCCCGACCTTCTCCGACCTTCTGTGACCTTCTCTGACCGAATAGCGCACGCGCACATAGCACTATTACCTTTAGTACCCTTAAATGTGATGTAGCTTCTGGCCTTGTTTACGACGGGATCATTCTGTGATAAAATAAACGATGAATAAATATCCTCGTTGCAACAAATATACTTAATCCTGAATGCGTTCCCTTCACGAAAATAAACGTTTCTATGCCTAGTTTTCTCTGAATTCGGGTTTGGCACTTCTGCTTGGTCCGTATTTCGCCGAGTAAAGGGAAGTTTCTGTTGCTCTGACTACAGGATCGGCCCGCTCTATAGCCAGCACGCTGACCCTGGATACAGTGCCATTGCAAAAGGGCCCCATCCGGGAGAAAGTATGCTGCTCGGTATATAACCTGGGTCATGCAATGTGGACCTCCACATCCTGCTTTCTTTGCCGACAGGCAGGTAATAGCTATGGTGCAGCACGCTGTGCAGCTTATAGCCAGTATTTTCCCATTTATTTCACGGCTTCACGAGAGGCCCGCATCTCTGATTTGAACATGTGGATGGGATCTAGATAATTTAAAAACGAAGCTTTCTTTGCCTTTTCCTTCGACGTTCCCACTGCTGCTGCTGCTGCGGCTGCTGTCCACGTGCATTGCGTTGGGGCATGGTTCAGAGCGCGTATACACTTGGAAGGAACGTGGCAGAGAAAATAGAGACGCAAGGAAGTCATTTGGACCGCACCACGTCGAATGTGCACAATGCCCTCTGGAGCTCCTGGGTCGTCGCCTAATTAGCCTCTTGACAGCTGTAATTATCCGTGACCCCTCGCAAGCGCTTACTTTTGTACCAACGTGCAAGTAGAGAGGAAAGCTAGAAAGAATAGAAGAGTAGAGGGGGAAGAGGAGGCATAGAATATGTAGAACCGACGTAGTTACGAAACAAGCGAATACCAGCCTTGCCACTCTTCGCTCGCACTTCCCATGCAAATACAAGATGGGGTGGGGGAGGGGGAAGGTGACCTGAGAAGGTACATTACGGCACGGTGCGTTTCTGCTATTTCTGAAAAATTAAACCATGCAAATACGTCTAGCGGTCAAGTTACGCAAGGCAAGCCGAAGCAGAGCCACATTAATTAAAGCGCACTAAGGACTAGGCAGCACAACGGAAGCGGTCGCACGTCAAATCAACACTTCTGTGCCCACCGCGATAGCTTTGCGCCTATGGCGTTGCTCGAGGTCGCGGATTTGAACGAGGTAGCAGCATTTCGACGGGAGTGAAATAGAAAACGCTCGCGCAATTTGATTTAGAGACACGTTAAAGAACACCACGGTGCCAAAATAAATCCGGAGTGTGCCACTACGGTCTGCCTCATTTATGCGATTGTTGTTTTGGTGTGCACAATCCCATAACCCAATTCAAGTTTAATGGTTCTGCCACGATGCCATGTACCATGTGAGCCAATGACAGTGCTCAACCCTCTCGGAGGTTATGAAATATGGCGCACAACAACGCCTCAAGCAAACACCTCTCCCTTTGTGTTTTGTGTGCTACGCAGACAAACAGCACTAGTGCACGCAAGGTACCATTTAACATCGCCTGGCCATTCTTGTGTGGGCGAAAACGTCGGAGAAATTAAACATTCACCATTAACATCCGCGCTAGTTATCATCAAATAAAGCAAACAGCACAGAAGTCTTGGCTTACACTGATTTCCAGAAGGCGTGCGATCTGTATATATATATATATATATATATATATATATATATATATATATATATATCGTATGTATATATGTATATATATATCTCACTGCTCTCACCAAGGAGAATGAGAACATGCAATTTTGTATGTATGCCGAGCTTCTGAGAAGCATAACAGCATTTTGTTACACTGCTTCGCTCATTGACCTTTGGAGGTAGGTGGCCTGTGCGGTTTGTATCGGATCTCGCATTTCTGAGGCAATAATAAGGAAGAAATACAAGAACGATAGCTACGCTCGTTTTCGCCTAATGCATTCAGGCGCTGACCCGGTGACCTCGATTCTTCTACGTGCCGTGGCACCCGGTCGTTCGATCTCGCATTCACACGGCTCAATATGCACATATTTTCGCTCTCGATGTTCTCACCTTTGTTTCGAAGCAACGGTTCTCCTCATTTTTTCGCATAGCTTGCTTCGCGGTAGGCCGCAGGTACATGTATAGTTCACACAAATTTTTGACGCAGATTAGGTGCTCGGTAGCGGACAGTAAGGGTTACGTATGATTAACTCTACCGTCTAAGAAATACTCTAACCAGCAGAAGGTGACTAAATAATATATGTGCGAAAGAACTTGTACACACACAGGAAAATTCGCGTCATTTGTATTATTGCGAAGCCGAAAATTGCTCTAAACGGCCCACGAATACAAAAAAAAGTTTTACAAAAAGAACAGAAAAAAGGTCCCAGCAGAAACGGAAGGCACTCAGTGACAACAGTAGGGAAATGAGACGGACAAGTCAATAATTCTATGTTGAAATTATTACAGAAATTAAAATAAAAACAAAAAAGAAATACCTTAGTGAAGGCACTGTAACAAGCTTCATGTTACCTCGAAATATATGACGCGTACCTTTGGTTTTTTGCATGTGGCACACTATATTGTTGGTGGCAAGTATCAGCGATGAGAGAACTGGCTAGCCTGCGTGGCGCTGCCTGCTATGTAGAAAACGAGCACCCTCTCAGAATTCTTCAGGCCTCTCCACACCCTCCTTTCCCCACGTTTTGCGTCGCGCCAACTGTCTGATTACTGGGCGTTATAATTATGTTTAGATCTAATGCAGCACTAATAAGAAAAGAAGAAATGAAAGCGGACAAGAGAAACTTTAGGAACACGTTCAATAATAGCCAACGAAGCGTGTCTGTACGAACCGGTGCAGCTCGAGACCCCTGTATTACTCCGTGTCGTGCCGCAGGGAACGCTGCGAAAGCTATAGCGCAAGTAGCGGGGTCACAGAAGTCGCACTCAGCGCACATCGCGGTTCAGTTATTTGTGGGCTCCGACGCTTTATACTGAATAAATGCTGAATATACAACAAAGATAATCTGTGAGCTTACGCTTACCGAAATTTGCGTATTATGAGTGCACCCTTGCGCTTTCAAGCGAAGACGCACTATATTTTTTCTTTAGCATGGCGCTCTTTGGCACCTGGCCCTTGCGCCATTAAACCTCAAACGTCATCAACATCAGCACTATATTTCATTCGCGAGCGCAAGCGGTGCGTCATAGCCGCTAGCCGCAAAAACGTGTCAGTGCGCTTGTTCGGTGCTTGATAAGTCCAGATCTGCGACGCCTTTTTAGTGATTAACACTTCATGTTTTGCGACACGGGTGTAACAGTCTTGATGTTACGTTGAATTATATGACGCGTGCCTTTATATTTGTGCGCACCTGGCGCACTATTTTGTTGGAGGCAAGTAGCAGCAATGAGAGAACTGGTTAGCCTACGTGGCGCTGCCTGCGATGTGGGAAACGAACACCCTCTCAGAATTCTTCCGGCCTCTCCACACGCTCCTTTCCCCGCGTTTTCGTCGCGCCAATTGTCTGATTGTTGGGTATCTCTGGACTTACAGTAAGCACCAAGTTACTGCTATTTGCTTCATTAATGTTGATTCCGCGCACGAGTCTTCTAGTGTTCCTTTCGTCCGCGTGGGCGTTAGTTTTGTGTTGTGCATGCGTTAGTGTGCAATGTGAAGTTCAACCTCGTCAGACATTGTATATCAAGGGCCGCAAGCTTTTCAAGCGCGATGTCTCCTTCACCTATAATGAAATCGACTGTTATATGTTCTCCTACCGCTTTTCTCCATTTGTGTTGTGAATGCGTTGATGTACAATGTGAAGTTCAAGCCGAATTCAAATCAAATCAAATTAGTTTATTTCAGAATCAGAGGAGACAATACAACAGTCACAACAGTGATGCTGTAGGGTGAAAGCAAAAAGCCACCAAGGCTTGATGAAGGCTTCTACACCATTTAACACATAGCAAACAGCAATCTGAACTCATTAGTATTTATACACTGGCAAAAACATGCGTTTGAGTATTGTATCGATCACAGTATAAGCGCACTTAAAATGAAGGATGTTTGTAGAAAAAGAATGGTATCATTCATTTAGTGTGTGAAAGCTGTTTATTATTGCTAAATTCCGTTGTTAAAAGTGACACACCGTAGTTGCTCAGTGGTTATGGTGTTTGACTGCTGAGCACGAGGGCTCGGGATTGAATCCCGGCCATGGCGGTCGCATTTCGATAGGAGCGAAATGCGAAAACACCCGTGTAGTTGTATTTAGGGGGACGTTAAAGAACTTCAGGTGGTCCAAATTCTCGGAGTCCACCACTATGGCGTGCCTCATAATCAGAAAGGCATAAAGGTGATAAACAGGGATAAGGTGCCTCAGAAATGCAGCCCAATGTTTCGATAGAAGGACGTATCTTCGTCAAAGACGGCCTCGTCATCCTCGGCATGTTAGGTTTAAGTTTTAGTGCAGTGACGTCACGTGCGGCTGTTATCGGTGGCGCCTGGTTGTAAAGGGAGAGACTTCAAAGAGAATGAGCGCTGACGCCTCACGCCTGTGAACATGGTGCGTAAGACGAGGGGACAAGAGCAGGAAAGTGGGAAGGCGGGGAGAAAAGAAAGAACGGGAGAGAAAAAATAAGGGGGTACAGCAAGAGGGAAAAACAAGAACAGAAAGTGGTTTCGGCACGTAGAACCCCATAATTAATTTTTTTTCCTTCTTAAATTGCTACAGCATCGCAATGACTGCAACTTCGCGCAACATGTACCTGTGTTGTATAAATTATGACAATGGGCGAAAAGCGCGCGTGTATTCGTTGCCATCTTCCTCAGCCGCCTTTTACATTGACACATGCGTTCATTTAACTTGCTGTTCACCGGCTCACAAACGCCATACGTTATTGCTCAGGGCAAGGCGCGCCTACATGATTTGGAACTTACGCGGATATCATCGTTCATTCTATCGGTTGTTAAGTCGTCGCGGATCCATGTATTATCAGATTGCATGTGCAACACGAATTGTTTGGTCGTTTCTGGAAACCACGCGGACGCCAGCGATTACACTAGAGCCTTCGACGAGTGGTGTATAAAAGCGGACGCGCCCTATCTTCTGATCAGATTTCGAAGATCGCCGACTGTGATCACTGCTATCATTGTGCTTTGAGTGTAACTTGCCTTTGTGGGTACAGGTTCGCCCAATAAAATGTTAGTTCCGCTATAGACACTTCTGCTGCTGTATTTTTCCGCCGTCAGTACTACGTGACAATATATGGCACTCCGGCGCACATGTCTCGTGCCGCGTGTAGGGATCTGCATGGTTAGAAAAAAGCGAATAGGAAACGAGCCTCTGCTCCTTCCAACAGTGCGAAATGTTTTCTGGTTTTTCGCTCACTGACTCACACATTGTTGCAGTGAACTTGACCAAGGTCGCTATACCTAGCGATGACACGCAGAGGAAAGCAAAGTTGCGATCTGTTCGGCGGGACCATTTCCCACCCACAGTGCATTCAAAGGCAAGGTATTGTAATTTTCCTTTAACGGGCTGGCGAACATTTTTAGTTGTAATCTATTATAATTGTTAAGAGCTGTCATTGTCTAAAAGGAATGCTCCCTTCCTAGGCATTGAGAACACTTGAGCGAATAATGCAGACGTATCGGCGAAGAAGCTTGTATTTCTCACGGATGTTCATCGGCAAGTGTGATGCGTTCGTGAAAGCACAGAAACGTTTCCGTTAGCGCTCAGAAGAATATTCTTCTGACACTGCAGTTAAAATAACTTCCTTATTGTTCTGATTGGCATAAGTTGCACATGGTTTAGTATCTAAGTTTGGTTTTTTGCGCGTTGGTGCAGAAAACATGCAACAAAAAACGTTATTACAAAAAAATTGCATATTCACGATATGAAATTATAAAGAAAACGCAAAATAAAGTAGAAAGCCTAACCGAACAGTTGCAGTTTTATGTTTTTGAAATGAGGCACAGTAGGCGCACTGCTTACCTAGTTGTTCGTTTTCAAGCCTGTTAAGTGTCGCGTAACCCGTAGAACTAGATGTGGTCGAACCTTAAAAAAATTACTGCATTTGATTGTTACGCTGTACGTATAAAGTTCCGTTTTTGGGCGCCGCTCTTAGGCGCCCGTTATTGCGGCGCGCGTCAGCTTTGTCCGGCGGCGTTGGGGCAGGAGAATGGTGCAGGGTAACCATGAGAAGGAAAGCGGTGCAGGAGAGAAGGAGAGAGAGTCTGCGCATGCGCCGAGTTGCCGGAGACCTAGGCACCGGCAACCGCGCTGGCGATCTCACCTGCACTTCCTAAGCGGGGCCATGGCAACCCCCGGAAGGCGAGTGCTGGTTTCGGTTTCAAGGAACACGCGCGCTCCTAGCGGTTGCCGGCCATCCTACGATCTCGTGGAACGAAGTAAATAGATGTGGATGTTCCTATTTCTTGTCATTCGCAAGTGTTGAGAATCAAAGAAATTTGAGTAGATGGCAAACAACTCTTCTTTCTTTTTAGTTATTTATTAGTTTCTCTTTTCCTGAATTTTGAATTTGGCGTCGGATCGCGCTCGGTCATCAGCTGCGGTTGTCATGCCAAGAATGAAGGTGGGAAGATAGGACAGGGAAGCGTGATCAGGCGTGGAAGCAACGGAAGACACAGGAAGCCAGGTCTACCAAACATTAGACGAAGATGGCAAAATTCGGGACATCACGTGTCTTGGGCGGCTGTGTTGTTCATACAGCTGGATTTCCAGTTCTGCGAAGTTTTTCTGGTTTCCAAATGACAGCAGGTAAGCGCAAGTAGTTCACTCGATTTTCTGAGAAGGTGTTCATTTTGCATGAGTAGACCAGTTCTGGGCAAGCCTGAGTGGACTGACATAAAAGCAGCGTCGCTCGACTCATTCGTCACGACGGCAGCCCGTCTGATGCCGGTGAAATACTTGTAATGAAGGGCGTGAGTGCGTGTTTATTGGTCTCCACATTCTGTTCACTTTTTACTTTGTCGACATGATCAGCCAACACTTAAATAAAAGAAAGAACGACAGCAAAAACACACATGCACAGTCGTGATGTTTATCAAATTTCAAGATTAATGACGGCGAAACGATACACGCACGTATTTCTTTGTTGCGTTTTGACGCACCCCTGATCGTACTGAAGAAGGTGAAAGGTTTTTATCTTCTCTTCGTTCTCTTGCAGATTTTTCTCCGAATATTTCTGCACGGCCGCAGGGCAACGGCGAGGTGAGGGTGCTTCGCAGGCACGGCCGTTGCTTTCCCGCCGTGCCTGCAAAGCACCCTCACCACGTAAGGCGCTGGCCAAACGAGCAGAAGGCGAAAACGTGCCATCGTCGAGGATCACGTCGCAGATGAGTGCGATGGCAAGCAGCAAAATAATTGCTCAATAAGCATGGCGGGCTGCGTCGTGAATGAAAAGCTTGCATTGGCGTACTTTTCTAGGCGGGGAGGGGGGATGAATGACCGCTCACAGTCAACGCCCTGCACCCCGCGACTTGCAAGTGTTCAAGCGAGAAAAACACAAAATCCCTACCCTCCAAGGTTGCCAGGACAAGGGACGAGCGACGAACTCCGGACACCAGCAGACAAACAGTGAGTGTACGTTTGTACAAAGGTCTCTAAAGGCTAAGACAGAAGAACCTGTCTCGGAGTCGTAAGCACAATTGGACTGGACATCCAAGTGGCCGGAATGGGACGCCAGCCACAGCGCCGGAGGGTAGGGTAACGCGAGATGTGGGGTAACGACGGCAAATTCACCGTCTCGCAATTGTGGGCATGAGGAACCACCGCGTACAGGGCTAATGAAAGATACGTTGCGATTGTTTCATGATACAACATACTCTGGTAACAACTATCTAAGATACAGGTACAAGATACTATCGCAATTTTGTATCCCACCCGATCCATTCCACTTGCGTCCTAAAAGACTTCGATGCAGTCGCAAATTTCTAATTATTGATCTATATAATCTAGGATCAAACGCGTATGCACAGAAACATTTGCATAGAAAACTCTGACCAACCTACTTTTATTTGAATTAAATGTCCGGTAGTATCTCTAAATTCGTGGGAGTCGCTGCTCTGCTCGCCGACCAGCTAGCGGGACACCATCGAAGTACAAAAACATCAATAAGAAGCCTCTGCATGGTGGCGCTAATATTTCTGTGGAGCTTTACCTTTTTCAGAAACGTATTGCCGTTTACGCAATACCGGATCACCAGACAGGTGTACAGCAGCGACAACGCTGGCAGCAGCGTTCTTAAAGCGAAGTTGTATACCTCTGCCACCAGTGCATCACTCGTGCGCGTGGGCAGAGACCTGGGCCGATACCGGAGAAGCTGCAACACAGGGGGTGACCCGCGGCGGAGTTGAAGCAGGCGTGAAGCACTCCGCCCCTAATGATAATGATAACAACTTATTATCAAATCTGCAAGTAGAAATAAGGTTCGCCTAAGCAATTGCAGTGGCTTGTCACGCGAAACCCGGCAATCAGCAACAAGGCTCAGTCGAAAAAACTGACTTTCTTTAGGTAATAATAAATAAAGATGGACATGGAAACCTAAGTGGGGTAAACAGCGATAAAGTACAAGGGACAAACAAAACAAAAAAATAACAGCCAGAAAGCAAAGACGCGTTTGACAATGACACAGTGAAGAAAATATGACGCCTATAATCATTCCGTGTTCCTTTAGCTTCTTGCGAATATCGCGGTTAGTTTGACAGCAAGTAATTTCAGGGGGAACAGCATTGAATGTGTCTGAAAAAGAAAAGGCACGATTATATCTGCGAAATCTGGTACGAGTGTGAGGAAATGAAAAAGCGGGTGCATGATGATGCAAAGGACGGCAAAGCACAGTGGGGACTTTAAAGGTATCTGTCCAGAAATGTTTCAATAACACTGTTTGAGCAAACAGTGATCGCAGATTGGGCATTTTTAGCTTCTGAAATAGGTTCACCTCTGGTTGTCTGTATAAGTCATAAGTAACGCTTTTTAACATGCACTTTAGCAAACTGTTTACACGTTGATGCCAGGTACCAGAACAATGAATAAATGTTGTAATCCCATATCTGATCACACTGTAGGCTAACGAGTGAACCAAAAGTTTCCGATAGACAAGGGTTAAAACACTTTCATGCGGTACAGTAAACAGACGATTTTACGAAGTTTGGCACATATGTAAGATGAGCGAGTAGAAAAAAGAAGACTTGAATCAAACCATGTGCCCAAATACTTTACCGAGTCCGAAAAATTTATTGTAGGGAAGGGACAATTAATACATCGACAGCTGTGCAGATAGAGTGAAGAAGCAAGTGAAACACTCTTGAGTGGGCTATGGAAGCAAATCAACTTTGATTTGGAATGATTGATGTCAATGACATTTGTACCGAACCAATCCATTAATTTTCTAACGTCATTCTGAAGCATTGACAATGTGTTTGGAAAATTCACATGTGTGGCTAAAAGTGCAGTATTATCTGCGTATGAAATAACTTTCAGATGGATAGCACATTGCACGGGTTCTTAACGTATACATTAAAAAGGAAGGGAAGCAGTCTGGAACCTTGGGGCACCGGCCTTCCGAAGAAAGCGGGAACAGCAAATTTTTGAAATGGAAACAATCTGGGAGTGATCTGCAAGGAAATTGTGTAACAACCGGGAAAAAAGAACCTCGAAAACCTAAATTGCAGAGTTTATCTAGCAAAATCGAATGGCATACCGTGTGAAACATTTTTGCCACATGTAAAAAAAGTAAGCAATATACAAGATTTTTTCAAGGGACGAAAATAAATGGTCACTCATTTCTTATACAAAACCTAGGTGCACCTTTACTCAATAAAACCTTATTGACCGTCGGAAATTCCCCGCTTTGTTAATAAAACTGTTCATTACTAAGAATATATGTTTTTTCTAGAGCTCTTGCTAAACTAGGCATGGTAGAAATTGGGTGACAATTATGCACACACTTAGCCTCACCACCTTTTAAAGGTGGTCGAACTGTGGCCATTTTTAATCGCGTAGGAAAACTACCGCTTGTGATTATCCCGTTTAGGATTTCTAGAAAGACCTTCTTCAAAACGCCGAAATTCCTGCAAAGATCAAACATGGAAATTTTATTGATACCTGGTGATTGATGCGGACCGAAGCTGCCTAATAACGAGTTTTTCCGTGATAGTGGGAAGGAAAGCGGATTCAGTTGACGGAGTAGTAGTGCTACTAGAGTAACTTGATTGCTTAGACACCCCAGAAAACTGAGCGAAAAATTGGTTAAAATTGTCAACGACTGTTCATCAATCCGAGTCAAAATGTTTCTGAATATATTTAGTCAAATTTGAAGGTAATCCTCTAACATCGTTTATCAGAGACCACGTTTTCTTAGAATTTCTACGAGACTGATAAAAGCGCTTTCTCTTGTACGAACGTTTGGCTGCATATATAAGGGCACTAACGTTATTTCGAGAAGTTTTGAACTGTGTACCAGTATCGCCCGTACATCAATGGTCTCAATGCGAGGGCTGCCCGAAGGTCGAAGAAGGCGGGAGGCGAAGGACCCCGTGAGATTTCAATCATTAAAGTAATCCAAAATTATGAACATTCAACACCGCAAGGACAAAGACTGTCTTGCGCTAAACCAGGCCTATATAAATAGAAAGGGAAACGTCCGTGGTCAGTGATTACTTGCACCCACGACTCAAGAGGCGGAAAGTATTCAGGTATTGAGGTCACGTTCGGTACTCATTTATGCGGATCCGCGTCTTCGTTTTGCGAATGCCAATTTTTGTACCAATGAACGTCCGTTTGTTTCAAGGAATTTGACCTGATTGATGTGACAGGGGCTTTCAAAAGTCTCAAGAGGCCGTATTTAGACGCGACGACCACCGCGACATCAGCAAGTGTGTTACCAAAGATGCTGCTGTAACCGTGCAAGTGATAAATATTATTTTGTAATCGTCGACTGAGCCACCACAGCGCTTGATTGTCTGTATCACACGCGCATCGGCGGAGGAATGGTCCGCGAGAGACGGCAGCACCGATAGGCAATCACTGTAAGTCTTTACCGGCTGGGTGGTACGGATCCTATGCAGAAAGTCGAGCAATTCGGTGAGGGCAGTTGCCTCAGCCCAATGCGCTGCTCTAGCCTCCAGGGCCTCAAATTGTCCGACCTTCTGAATGGATTCATCGGGTCCCATCACCGCAAAAGACGCACCTGCCCAGAAATTCGCCTAGGATCCGTCTGTCTAAATGTGAATCGCTCGTTATCACAGACGCATCTGGCGCTGCAAGTTTTTGAGAAGGATGAGGGTGGCCTTTCGGTAGGGTGATCTAACCAAACGTCGGGCACGTATTGAATCGCGGACGCATGATACTAAACGGGACCATAGCTGGTAGCCTCGCGCAAGATGAATAACGAGAATCCCGTGCAAAGCCAGTCCAATTCCAACTCCAACGGAGGCGCTTGCGCTAGAATTTGCAGGGCCGCCGAGCAAGTCGCTCGGTAAGCGCCCCAACACGCACTCAGGGGCAATCTCGGAATAGAACTCACCTTGAAATCTATGATGGTGTCCGCATAAGCTGACCACCAAACGGGAGCACCATAAGTGATGGCAGGTAAGATAACTTGTCGATAAATAGTTTTTGCTCCATGTCTAGTGGCCGAATATTGTATTTTAAAGAAAGAAAAAGAAATTGCAGGCAAAAGTTTTTATTTTTTCCTGACGTAATCGGCAAGGTCTTGGAAACCCAATTGAGAATCGTACACCAGGCCTTAAATTTTAATAGTATCCTTGTGTTGTAGCCTTCCGTAACCCATGCACGCCCTTGAAAGCGGCCCCCTAATGTCGGCGCTACCATGAGGGAAGGCCAGAAAGAAGATTTTTGGCAAGCCTACGGACACCGTCGCACTAGATGACCACTACGTGAGCGCCCACCGTGGCATGCTCAGTAGCAGCCCTATTTTCGCCGGGGACTATTATTATTGTGACATCCGCATACGCTTGGCAGGCTAACACCTGGTAGCAGCGGAATATCAAGCAAGCCGGCGATAATTATGTTTCATAGCATCGGACTGATAGGCAAGCCCTGCGGACTTCCCAGCGTAGGCTGCGCAGACACCTCGCCTGTATGAGACCGGTAGGTTGCCAGGCGTCCGGACAGAAAAGAACGGATGAGGTAGAACAGATTGCGTGGGCACCCATGTTTTTGCGAAAATTCTAGAACTACTGGTTGCCAGACGGAATAGAAAGTGCCTTTGAAGTCCAATGATTTAAGAACGGCCACAATGTGTAATGTTCTGAAATGTAATAAATTTTGAAGAAGTTCATACAATGCCAACACGACGCTCCTCCCATGCGTGAATCGGAACAGGTTTTTATGAAGCAGGTTTTCGGAATGTAAGCGAAAATAAAGTTGCGAAATAAGAAATCGTTCTAAAACGCTTGGGTTTCGACTGCGCTGAATGCTGTTCGTGATACCAATTCACTTACTACCGCAACGTGATCACATCGATACTCTAAAAACATCCCTGCGTCGATTTTACGTCAAACTATTGCCTCCTGGAAAACTCAGGGGAAGGCTGCCCCGCTAAGCCTAACCGACCGAGAGCGACCACAGCGTCGGCGGCTCGCCGGCCGCTGTAGCGGAAAGGTATCCGTTGAGAGCTTATCCTTGACAAGACCAAAATTGACTCCAACAGAACCACCCTGGTAGACACAGACCCCAAGACAACCAAACCTCCAGACAATGGAAATCATCGCTGCAAACACGTCAGAAGGTGAAAGCAACGATAACGACAACAACGGAGAAGACTGGTTTACGGTGGCCCGCAAACGCCCTAGGCGACGTCAGCTTTCCAACAACTAGGACTGGAGAACCCAAACCAGACCGCACGCCTGACCAGGCACATGAAGGAAAACAAAGACTCTCACCAATTCCTCCGTCGGGTTACAAGATCGTCTTCTTTCCACGAAACGGCCTCAGCTTCACCAAATGGCACTTTGATCGCGCCACCGTGTGGTGACTCAGGCTGTCCATATCCCTGCAAACGAATCTTACTCACTCACTCTGAGAATCCACAACGAACAGAACCTGGCAGTGGCGAGTACGCTAGAGCAGCTGGCAGAAGGCATCAGACGGATCAATTCTCTCGAACTTAGTAGAAATGAGTACCAACTGTACGTTATGCGGGGCAGCTCCCGACATTTCCTGCAAGGGAGTTGCCACTGGGATCGACAGTGAAACTGACCCAGATGAGCTAATGGCAAATCTATAATCCCCTCATGCACCCATTCTCTTCGCACGCATGATTGGAAAGTCGACGGCTTCTCTCATCACCTTCGAGGGGATGCATGAACTAAGAAGAAGTTATTATTATGGAGGAGAACTTCTATTTAGACCCTACCGACCGCTATCTGAGGCATGCAGCAAATATGCCTGAAAACCGGGCACAAGACGAACATGTGTCCCATGCCAGAGAGTGCCAGGTGCAAGAACTGCGGACACGAAAACCCATCGGAGGAGCACCAATGTCAACCGAAGTATGTGCGATGTTGAGGCGATCCCTCAATTACGGATACAAGCTGCCCCGCCAGGCAGCGAAAGCCTGTCAAGAAATCACAATTCCTACGTAAAGTCGGCTACACCAGCGACGCCAGCAACATTCCTGCGACCCTAGGGCTAGCACCAATGAGCCACAAACTCACGGGTCAGGACCGCCGCCAACTTCCGTGGAGACGAACGCAGAGAGAGGCTGATCACACCAAAGATAAACAGACTCAAATAAATATGGACGTGCCCTTAGATAAATCTAAGGGCACGTCCATAGGTAGATCACGGAGCCTAGCGAGCGCAAAGACACCCCGACATGAACGGCACGAAGCAGCTGCAAACAACCAAAGATCGGAATCACGGTCAGTCATTGACACTGCAGAGGAGGGAGAGGAAAGTGGTCACGAAGGGCCCCGGAACGAATCCATGAAGGGTGAGCGGGCTTGAGTGGCTGCCAAACTATTCCCCGTTACCTTCTTCCACTGCCACCAACTTTCCACCCTTTACAACATGCAACGAAATACGCATGCTGCGCAGGTACCTCTCACAAATAACTTCACTACCAACGTCCAGGTGCAGGAAATGATTAATGCCATAGTCCGAACGCTTAGTCAAGAGATGAGAACATTAGTAAAGGGCAATAACTTTCCGACAGCTATGTCACCAGTTAAAAGATGAGTTTGAAGATCTGGAACATCTGAGCAATGAAATGCAACATGAAAGAGAGGAACTCAAGGAGAGTTTCATGCAATGCATTAATTTATTTGATTATTCACATAACCTTACAGGCCCATTGAAGGGCATTGAGTAAGGGGGGCAACAGTGACTACATGATAGAAAAATAGGAAAGTGCAACATCGTCATATAATATTAACACGCAACGGATTCAGGATGTTTCACGGTTAGAGATTGATGTAATGTGATCTGGGAGACCATTCCAATGTGCAATAGCTCTAGGTAGTGGTGATAAGTTAAATGCCTGCGTTTGGGGGACGATGAATGCGCATGAAACTAAGAGCGTTCTGAACGCGTCGAGATGTGCGCAGATGAGCATGAAGCGGCAAACAGAGAAAGTTATTACTGTAAATATACCTGTGAAACATACATAAAAGAGCAATGACGCGGCGATCTTCCAATGACAGAAATGCAAGGTCTCGTTTTATTCGGGTAATGCTCGAATGATAGTCGTAGTTGTGAAAGATTAATCTTGCTGCCTTATTCTGTATGGCTTCCAACATACGGAATAAATAATCTTCATATAGTGACCATGTGCGCGAATCGTATTGTACTAGTGGGCGAACATTAATAAGATATGCTAATTTTCGTACATTAGGAGGCGCGTTGCGCCAGTTTCTATGCAGGTAGCCGAGAGATTAAGAAGCTTTGGATGAGACAGCTGCTACATGCATTGTATAAGATAAGTCCGATGAAAGGTAAACGTCGAGATATTTGTACGATGGGGCAAACGAAACTACGGTACTATTAATCGAATAGTGAAACACTGAGTTTGTGCGCTTTCGACTCAACGAGATTAACTTGCATTTGGAGGCGTTAAGAGACATCTGCCAAGTTACGCACCATCTATAGGCAGGAGCTAAAGCAGGAAATCAAAACCACCGTGCAACACATGTTCAATGAGCTAACCCAAGAAGCTAGACAACGGATTCGCGACGAAGTTACTCAAGTAGTCACCCACAACGCTACGCGTAACCGCACCCGTGTTAGACCGCTCGAGGCAAGAGACTATATCCGGGCACATCCATGCGCATGCCCTTCATTTCATGCCAGCTCATAATAAATCATGTCTAGACAACAAAATGTAGCGCAAGCAAAACACATCAAAGTTTGGCAGTGGAATTGCCGCAGCCTCCACCGGAAACGAGAAAATCTTAGGCAGTTCGTACACGCACAGACACACACACCAGACGTATTGGCACTACAAGAAACATACATTAGACATAAACTGACAGGATACAATAGTTGTGCGTATGAATAAACCAGAAGGGGCGGATTAAAAGAGCAATATTAGTGCCAAACAGATTAACCGCAATCGACCATATACTCAGCTCCAAACCCGTACAGCACTTACTCACCGAAATCATTCTCTTAGACAGAAATGAGCCTAGTTTCTGTGTCCTCCACATGTATAGCACCCCTACCGAGCGGGCAGACCTTTACGACGGACTCTTCAAACACGCACAAAAGGAAGCGAACCAACAGTTATTTATTGTAGAGGATTTTAATGCAGCCCACCCAACGCGGGGTTACGAGACAACTTACCCGAAAGGTCGACGACTAGCACTGATGATAGTACAAGTAGGCTTAACTATTCTGACAGACGCAGCCCACCCAACGATAATAGGCAATATCATCAGTCAAGACAGCGGCCTGGACCTTACGCTGATCAAACACGTCCGGTACCAGGGATGGCGCAACGTTGATGAGACCCTCGGTAGTGACCACAATATAATAGAAACGCATTTAATAACACAGCACGCAAAAATCAAACAACGTAAAATACGAATGACTGATTCGGAGAAATTCTCGAAGCGGCGCAAGCAACAAAACACCAGCGAAACATACGAAGGCGACTCGAAACCGGAAACATTGCAGATTTCCTTCAGTCATCCCACTGGGCGTGCCACGCGCCGTTCACACCCACTTAATATTGTTCCTTTCCAGTCTTTGTAAATTGTTTTAGGTATTCGTTTTTTCCAAGCACTGTTGAAATTTGGAACAACCTAGCTGGTTCCTTGCGGGAAAAACCTAATGAAGAGTTTTTGAAAGAATTGTCTAACCACATTTTGTAATTACGTTTCAAATTCATTGTATGTTGTATTGACCTAATCTCTGGTGTATCCACTCCTGCTATGTCTCATGTATTGAGACAGCAGTATCTGTAAATAAATAAATATGGCAACCACAAATTCAGACAGACTTCCGTGCGACAACCAAAATCATCGACAGGTCACCAAAATATCATGATGCCGACAGGCACCTATTACACCTTTGGGAGGCTTGCCATTGCCTGCAAATAAAGATGGAAAGAGCAGAAACACAATCGCAAGCTCAGGCACCGGATAGCCGCCTTAACAGGCCAGGTGGAAAGTTACGCAACAAAACTAATGCCATACAATTCGACGAACCCATGCCGTCAAATGCAGGGTACCTCAGGAACCGCCAAAACGTGGGTACTGTTCGGAAATCTCATTGACCTCAATGACATCAAAGCGACGAGAAGCGAAAGCCTTGCAAAATTCTTGAAGAATACAGCTGGGGATGATGCGGCCATAATAGAACAGCTAAAAGACACACAAGTACAGGCCCCACACCAGCTTTAATTGATTATCCGCATGCGGAGCCTTCGGAATAAGACAAAAGCATCACACAACGTGAAGTTAGAGCGGCACTGCATCTAATAGTACGCAACATCACCCATAGAGCAGAGGAATACCGGGCCTGCTTTCGAAAAACCTGGACGACACATCGATAAAAAAACGCACGGATTACTTCCGATACCACTGGCTCGAGGGCACGCTGCCGCAAAAATAGCGGCACGCCGATATTACACTGATAAGTTCTATCTGAAACCCAATGAGACCCATCACCCTAACATCGTGCCTAGGAAAGGTATTCAGAAACACGGTCCTGGCTAGCCTTCAGCTGTGTCTGCAAGAGCAAGCCTTATTGCCGCACAGAATGTTCGGTTTCCGGCCAGGGTTATCCACTCAAGACGTACTGCTCCAAATCAAGGAAGTGATAACTTATCATGAGCACCAAACAAGCCAAAGCCATTCTTCCACCAGACCTCAAAGGTGCGTTTGTTAACGTAGCTCACGACCTTACTCACCAATCTAGGGGCAACCAAATAAGGCCGACGATTATACATTTGCAACCAGGTGTTTGTGAAAGATTGCATTGCAACAATTAGTATTGCACATATAGGTTCGGACACCATCCCTCTTGTGGGAAAAGGCCCACCAGAAGGGTCAGTGCTCTCCCCGGTGCTATTTACCATAGCTATGAGCGGACTACCTCCGTTACTAGATGCCATACCGGCAATTACGTATGCGCTTTATGCTTATGATATCACCATCTGGGCGGCTAGTGGCTCAGATGGTGAAATACACGACGCACTACACGCAGCAGCGGATGTCACCCAGCAATATTGTCACAGTCTGTAATGTGGGAAGAAGAGAACACTGATGGTAGCCTTGGAAACGACGAAGAAGAGCTTAGGTTGTTCGCTCCTCTACACTTGTTGGCTCTGCCATTAAAAGCCATCTGTGAATATTCGTACGCTTCTTCCTTCCCGTAACATCACTGGTGGAACCACGGGGTAATCACTTGCGCAAGACGGAGCTACGCAGCGGACGTAACTTGGCTGCCATATCATCCGAAGAATAGTCTTCAACCAGGGTCCCATCGTCTTCACCGACGGTCATCCTGGTCCTGCCTCGCGACCCTGGCATGTTTTCTGGGATTGGAAGCGTTGTCATCGATGACTGATTGGAGAATTGCGAAGAGGTCAGCGCACACAAAAGGTGCTGGCTAATATAATATTCTACCTGAAGAAAACAGCACAGGGGTGCTATAACGTAAAACTATTCCAAACTTTTCTATTCCAATTCTGCAATCAGCCCTTCGCAATTGGTCAAAAACTCTTTTGGACCACCCCCATTTCACCTGTCCGTCACGCGACGTCACGAAAACCGCGATAGCATCCCATCTGATATAACCTGTGCACACGCATTATTCATGATTTGACCGAACGAAAGAAAAATAGTTATTTCTGATTCGACGCCTCTTCGACATTAACCCTCGGCTATTGGTCAAAAGTTTTCGGGTTGCGCCCACTTCACCTGCACCTCATGCGGCGTCATACAACCGAAAAAACTCACCACGTCAAAGTGACATGTAAGCGATAAAGATGCATTAATATACCGAAGAAAACTGAATTTTCTTCTGAATAGCCGCAGGCTGCCCCGTTCCGAAAGGAATAAAAGATGGCTGCCGCCGATACCTCAGGCGTTGGCTACTCGCAACTGCCGGAGAGCATGGGTTTATTTGCGTGTAATGAAACTTTTTGCGTGGCCGTGTAACATTTTGGAGCACTTTCGGCACATTTACGACCTCGTTCTGCCAACTCTTATTTGCTGAGGATCCGTTTTAGCGTCATTGTTAAGCTTCCGTTGCATGCCACCGTGATTGTCGACTAGCCACCGCAAGCTAAGTAAGGGAAAGCGGACCAATCGCAGACGCATGCACCACCCTCTTTATCCGATTATCGATTTTCAGTGCAGTGGCTCGGCCCTATCGAATCCCTCTCCACTTGAGCGTGCTCCTCGCCTCTTGTGAGCCAATTAGATAAGACAAGCCGCTCAGTGCAGGCAATGTTATTCGTTTTTGAAGCCAACAAAAGTGACCTCCTATGAACGAGGAAAGCGTTTGATTGGTCTGTTCAGACAGCCCTGCGGGGGACCCTCCAATGCTAGCGTCGGCGGTGACGCAAATTTGACGTCAGGAGATTGGAATAAAAACATATTGGAATAGTTTTACGTTACAGGGCCCCAAGTGTGGTCTGAGACTAATGAAAAAGAGATTACAAGTTGGTGGGACCAGTGCAAACAGAAGCTTAGAGATTTGTTCGGCAAGCCCGTCTGTCGCCAACGTGCTGCTAAGAAGGACCTTGCGACTCGTGCACAGATGTCCACTGAATCTTACGTGGCGTACATCCAGGACGTCTTAGCTTTTTGCCTCAACGTGGATGATAATATGGTAGAGGTAGACAAGGTCGGCCACGTTTTAAAAGGCATTGCGGACGACGCGTTTAACCTTCTTGCTTATAAGAATATCCCAACGGTCAATGGAATCGTTAACGAATGTCGCCGCTTTGAAGACGCGGAGAGCCGCCGCATAGTTCAACAGTTTACGCGTCTACCCAATACCGCAGCTTCGTCGACGTGCGAAGACAGTCTACCGCGTGAGCCCACCTCCTCAGAGAACATCGTACGTATCGTCTACCGAGAAATCGAAAGAGCGTCTCCTGCCACGCCAGTGACGCAGTGCTTGGATGGTTGTCGGCCACTCACGTCTCTCATTGAATCGCCCACTTGTGGGTCTTCCGTCTGTCTGCTCCACCAACCATCGTGACTTTGCTTCGTCTGCTGCCTCGGCACTCGTCCGCCGGAGCCCATACGGCCCATATCCGAGCTATCGCAACCCGGCCGAATGGTGCGCACATGATGAAACACCCATCTGCTTTTTTTGTGCACGTGTGTGCCACATCTCTATCCACAACCGAAGTTACCGGACAGCCCCTTCTCGACCAACCTTTCCGGCCTACCGCCGCTCCCCACTGAATCCCCGCCCACCTGCACTCTCTGCCGAGGTCGAAGACGCACCTGACAACACTCGAGCCGCTGCGACTAGCCGCTCGCCGTCACCACACAGTCGCCGCTCCTGTTCGCCCCAGCGGCGTCGCTCCCGTACCCAGCTTACCGCCGCTGCTCTGCGAGGGAAACTAACTGGGGCAGCTCCTGGAGGTGACGCTGCTCTAGTACCCCGGTCTGGAATTCCTCTGCTGACTCGGCCTACTCATCGGAACTTTCTGGACGTGGACGTGGATAGTTTGCCCGTTCCAGCATTCATCGACATTGGAGCGCAAATTTCAATCACGAGTGCGGAGCTTCGCACGCGCTTAAAGAAAGTACTTACTCCTGCTCCGATTCGACTGCTCCAGGTTGCCGATGGTGGAACTCCGGCTGTTCTTGAAATGTGTGCTGCACGTGTGACTGTCGCCGGTCGCCACCCGCCCGTTTTGTTTAGTGTGCTCGAACTTTGCCCTCACAATGTGATCCTCGGACTCGACTTTCTGACTGATTGCTGACATTCTGCTCTGATTGACTGTCCATGCGGTGTTGTGCAACTTGATCTACCCATTTTCGTTGACCTCCCTGCTCAAGCTCCAACTCAGCTTTTCTCTGCGGATTTTATTCGCCTCCAGTCTCTAGCAGCAACCTGCATCAGTGTTTTACCTTGCCCACCTGCACCTGACGGAGACCCTGTCCTTACTGCCGTGACTTTAGTCCTGCTTTCCAACAAGATCTTCTTCTCACACACCATCTTTTCTGTAGCGAACAATCAGACATATCTTCCCATCCTAAATTTCGTACAGTGCTCACAAGTACTTCATCGAGGCACGTCTCTTGCCACGTTGTCACCGTAGCACGAGTGCCACATTTCCGCTCTATCGGTTGCTCCGTCTTCGACCAGTGCTCTTTCTGCGCCTTCCGCATCTGCTCCGCCCGACGACTATACAAAGATGATTCCACCGGATCTCTCAACCTAACAAGCAGCAGAGGACCGTGTCCTCCTCAAGTCGTACTGCGACATTTTCCACCTGAACGATCGCCCTTTGGGCTAAACTACGGTCGTGAAGCGTTCGTATAAATGCCGGTGATGCAGCACCTGTTCGCCGACGCCCATACCGCGTGTCTCCCTCTGAGTGACATGTTATCAAGAGGGAAGTTGACAAAATGCTTTCCAAAGGGATCATTGAGCACTCTTCCAGCCCGTTTTCTTCCCCTGTTGTTCTTGTCTGATAGAAGGATAACAGCAGGCGATCCTGCGGTGACTATCGTAATGTTCACACGATCACCAAGAAAGATGTATATCCACTTCCCCGCATTGACGATGCTCTGGTTTGTCTCCACGGTGCCACTTATTTTTCATCGACAGACCTTAGCTCTGGATATTGGCAAATTGCCGTGGATGAAATAGTCCGTAGAAAGACCACATTCGTCCCACTAGACGGCCTGTATAAGTTCAGGGTAATGCTTTTTGGCTTGTGCAATGCCGCGGTGGCCTTTGAACGGATGATGGACATGCTCTTCCGTGGCTTGGAATGGTCTGTTTGTGCTACTTGGATGACGTCATCGTATTCTCTTTAACGTTGGCGACCCGTCTTGAAAGACTTTCACCTGTTCCATCGGTTTTCCGCGCTGCTGTCCAGCAGTTCAACTCGTCCAAGTGCCGCTTTGGTCACCGCGAAATAACCATGCTCCGACTTGTACCAACTTGTGCCAAAGATGTTGGAAGCTTTATTGGCCTTTGCTCTTACTTCCGCATGTTTGTGGACAATTTCGCTCATGTTGTCTATACCGTGACTGGCCTCCTTAAGAAAGACATTCTTTTTTGCTGGGGCAAGCGTCTGTTTTCTCGAAGCTCATCACGCTGCTCACCATGCCTCCTGTTCTCGCCCATTTTGACGCCTCCACTCCGATGGAAATCCGCACTGATCCCAGTGACTACGGCATCGGCGCAATTTTAGCTCAGCGCCAATGTGGGCACAACCGCGTTATCGCCTAAGCCAGCCGCCTCCTCTCTCCAGCCAAAGGCAATCACTTGATTATCGAGTGCGAGTGGCTCACCCTCATTTGGGCGGTATGCATGTTCCGAACCTACATTTGCAGTTACAACTGATCAGCACGCCCCTTGTTGGCTTTCTTCCCTCAAGGATCCCACCGGACGCCTCGGTCGCTCGGCCCTACGGCTGCAGGAATACACACACACTGTGGTCTACAAGTTGGGTCCTCTTCATCAGTACGCCGACTGCCTGTCTCGTCATCACGTCGATGCACCGGACGGTTTAGTGGATGTCGCACCGACCAGCGTTCTTTCGCTCTCCGCTTTGAAATATATTGGTGCTGAACAACGACGCGATGAATCGTTGTGGCAGCTTATTGAACGCCTGCTCTCTGATCCGTCTGATCTATCCTTTCATATGTTCGTGATACAAAATGGCATCCTGTATCAGCAAAAGATGCAGCCTCACGGGCCCGAGCTCCTAACCGTCATTCCTTCTCATCTTCGACAGACTGTACTCCGGAAACTGCACGACATTCCCACTGCTGCACACCTTGGCGTCTCCCGGACCTATGTTCGAATTAGGCGACGGTTTTTCTGGCCCCGCCTCTACCGGCACTATGTCCGGCACTATGTTGCCGCGTGTGAGTCGTGTCAATGCCGGGAAAGACCAGGTGTGCATCCTGCTGGTCGGCTGCAGCCTTTGGATATACCGACCG
Organism: Dermacentor andersoni; assembly: GCF_023375885.2. Taxonomy (NCBI): domain Eukaryota; kingdom Metazoa; phylum Arthropoda; class Arachnida; order Ixodida; family Ixodidae; genus Dermacentor; species Dermacentor andersoni. The sequence goes on from NC_092816.1 coordinate 182,403,605, forward strand.
GCCCTTTTTTTCGCGTCGGCGTCGACCTTCTCGGACCATTCCCTATATCAAATGACGGAAATAGGTGGATTGCCGTCGCTACGGACTATACAACCCGCTATGCCATTACTATAGCCCTACCGACCAGCTGCACTACAGACGTTGCTGACTTCTTGCTTCACGACGCTATCTTACACCACGGTGCACCTCGTCAACTTCACACCTATCGCGGAAGCTACTTGGCAAAATCCTGGACGACTTACTTCGATCATGTGCTACTAAACACAACCTTACTATCGCTTACCATCCTCAAACTAACTGTCTTGCCAAACGCCTGAACCGCACGTTACCTGACATGCTAGCAATGTATGTTTCCTCCAATCATCGCGACTGGGACCCTGCTCTATCATTTCTCACATTCGCTTACAATTCCTCGCGCCACGACACAGTTGGCTACTCACCCTTCTATCTCCATTTCGGCCGTGAGCCGACTTTGCCTTTCGAGACTCTCCTTTCGACCCCATTCGACTCGCCGACAGAGATGTCATATCCACAGCGACCCAAGCAGGCCAGATTGCCCGCATTCGCCTTTCTGCTTCACAGACACGCCAGAAGTGCCGTTATCACCAGCACCATCACGACGTGGAATACGAACCAGGTGCCCTTGTGCTAGTTTGCTTTCGGAAAAGCTCCTCTTGCGGTGATACGGCCCTAACCGCATCCTCCACCAGGTGACCCCTGTCACATATGAAGTGTCTCTACTGGATGCTACTGTGCCTTCACCTCTCCCTGACATCATCCACGTGAGCCGTCTGTACCCGTACTTTTCTCGGACCAATGATTTACGCCAATAAGGCGGTTTTGCCGCCGGGGGTGATGTTGCAGTCTGTAATGTGGGAAGAAGAGGACCGTGATAGTGGCCTTGAAGACGACAAAGAAGAGTCTAGGTTGTTCGCTACTCTACGCTTGTTGGCTCTGTCATTAGGAACCATCTGTGTATAGTCGTACGCTTCTTCCTGCCCATAACATTATGCACGAGCAGGGGCATTTATGTGCGCAGCTCGAACGTCAGAACTGCTTACAGGAAAAAAACTCCAAAGGAAACAAGACCTACCGCCTGACATCACGGTGACTATCGAGGGTGAACCCGTAAATAAAGTAAACAAATTATGGCTACTGGGATTCTACATCCAAGCCAACGCGAAGGCGACATATACTTTGACACTACTGAAGACACAAATTAATCCGGTAGTCCATATGATGCACAGGGTCAACAACCGCCGCCATGGCCTAAATGAATCCGATGTCACGTGCGTCATACACGCCTTAATGGTAAGCCGCATTACGTAACACGCACGTTACCACCCACTCGGCCAAAAACAAACAAAGCAGCTAAACAACTTCATATTCACAGCGGTGAAAACGGCGACAGGCCTTCCAACCTACAACGCAGCAGCCAGACTGTTGCAGCTTGATTTGCACATCACCATAGCCGAATTAATAGAAGCTCAGAAAGTCAATCAGATCGAGCGACTAAAACGTACATCGACTGGAAGGCATGTGCTCAGACAATTACGATACGCAACATAAGAGTTTGCCCCACGCGGGCCTCTGTCAACTGCGCCAAACGCCAAAGAAAACATTTCATTGGCCTCCATACCTCGGAATATGCACCGCGAACACCATAAACGCAGGCACGCTGTGCACGCAATGGCACTGCACTAAGCATACGGCAACGAGCTTGACACCTTCTATAATGACGCCGCGTTCTACTCCGACATTACAGCCAAAGTGGTAGCGGTGGCCGACTGGAGGGATGAAGTAGAATTATCAACCATGGTACACACCGACAGCTGCACGGAGGCTTAAGAATGTGCCATAGCCCTTGCGATCAGCGTTCAATCCCCAGATAAGGCAATAGATATTCTTACAGATACCCAGCAAGCATGTCGAAACTACGTAAAAGGCCGGATTTTCCCCGATGGCTCATAAACTGCTACACAAGAACCAACACATCCTACTAGTTTACCTATATTGGCCACATTGGCATGCGTCTCTCCCTTGCAAGAGCGCTCTCATGCAACAGCCCGAGGCCTCATCCTCCGGCCGCCAGTCGAAGGACAGTCCAGCCCCCGACAAGGTGGAGAAGATACCACTTACATACACGCATATACTAGAGAACTACAAACAATTCCGTAGAAGGTTCTCTTACCCACAAATAAACTAAACCGTCCAGATGCAGCCCCATTGCGCCAGCTACAAACTAATATGTTCCCAAGCCTTGCTCAACGCCACACTTTTTACCCTATCCAGTGCCCCAACAAATGTCTTTTGTGTGGAGGACACCCATACCTCTACCATTCTACGTGCGAATGCTCCAAACCATCCGGCCTTCCTAGAATATCGAAGGCCTCCCTATCCCAGTGGAAAGCCGCTCTTTCCAGCTCATGCTTGGATGACCAGGCATACTCGATTGACCGGGCCAGCCGGACAGCAGCAGGAAGTGGGGCCCTGGACTGAGGACTCCACTCTCTATGACTTCATTACAGAGCAAGATATTGAACTTTCTAATACTACTAGTAATTTCAATATGCGCCAGTAGGTATATAATGAAGTTAAGTTATTGCTGATTAGTGGAATGGGCACTTGGATTTCTCGGGCAAGTAATGTCCGCCTCTCAGACTACTTCAGCTTGATCACTGCAGTTGTGTTATCTAAAACTAGGGATTTAAAAAAAATCCATAGAACTTAACAATGATCCGCAACGTATACCCCTATAAGACCCATGTATACCTACAGTGGGCATCGTGTGACGCGTTACAGACAGACGGACAGATTTCCGAAGGAAGGAGCCCTAGAATGGGGCGTTCGAATTATAATGTGTGGTGGTTAAGCGACACGTTTGTCGCATTTGACACATTGCACGCTAAGCGCTATCATCTGTCTCGAAACGAAGCACCGAATAGTCTACGACAGGCAAAAACACAATCCGGAACCATCTTCAGACGCTGCACAAAAAATTATATTAACGCCTAATTTAATTCTGCGATATAGCGTGACAATACTGTGATAACATTACGAAGCACGGTGAGAGTGTTAAAGTGGGGGACTCCCGATTTATTTTAACCACCTGAGGTTCTATAACGGGCACCTGAATCAAAGTACACGTGTGCTTTCGCATTCCGCCCCCATGAAAATGCGGCCACCACGACAGGGACAGAACCTGCGAGCTCGTGCTCAACAGTTCAGCGCTGTAGCCTCTGAGCTACCGCAGCTGGTCTCAACACTGTGTCATCAGGGACTTCATCGCAAGCAAGCTTCCCTTCTGTATCGAATTCTAGCTGGTTGGAATAAAGAATGGTTAACGGTTATTGAATGCACTCTATCCGTATTAAAGAAAGGCCTGATAGGCTGCAGATAACGGGCAGAATCGTATGCCCAATAGGAGGCATTCAGATGTATGCGGACGCAAAATTTAACCAACGACGAAGTTTACTTGAGTTCTTGTATGATTTACTCAAAGAGGTCACATCATGCGCAGAATGTTAATAAAGGCACTTTGTGTTGATATGTTAATGGCGAAGGCCACTCTGTACTATGCAATACTTCAGCGTTCTTGTGTGCACACCGGGTACAAGCTTCCTTCACGCTTGCTTACGCAGCGTCGAGCGGTAAACAATGGGTGAATTGAAAACAGACTCGGATCGCAGGTCCCGTACACTTTAATAAACGCTTGCGCCCCTCTCATTGGTGCATACGAACCAGAGCAATACGCGCATTCTCGAGGGAACAATGAACAAAGTTTATTCGGCTCATGAAACGCAGTGGAATTGGCACGCACAACAAAGCAGACATTTGCGTGGCGGCGGCTGGCTGCAGTTCCACGAAATGAGAGCTGATATTTGTTTTCTGCTTGTTTAGTTCATCCTTTGAACGCAAACAATGAACGCGTTGGCGCTGTTTGCGCAAGTGTGTTTTCATTTCGTCAGGACTGGTGGCACATATCATGCACTTGTGCTAGCTCCAACTCATGCAGCTGCGTCGCACCAGAAATGCTTCACCATCATGTAGAACAAAGCAGCGCATACCTGATAATTTAATAAAGAAAGCATCAGCGACAATCTGCGAGATTGTAATATTCGAGATTCTACACTACGTATTGACTGGATGCATGGCACAGCACAAGAATCAGTAAGTGAATATTGTCGTGAGATTTTGAGTAGTCAACGTGGCCCAAAAAGATCGCTTCAGAAAGATGAGTCCAAATGCGGCGAAAAAGAAACAAAGGCCCAGACGAACATCCGATCGCGTAGTCTCGGATCTTCCTTGGAAGATTGACCTAGAGCGCGATAACTTGAACGCTTGTGAATCTGATTTTATTCCACTCTCCTGATGTTAATTTTGCGTAATAGACAATGCAAGCATGCGCGGGGACTAGCAACTTACCTTTACAGCCCAATCAAACCCCTCCTCCTTTATAGGTTGTGCCTTTCCTGTGATTTGAAAGCCAACAACTTTGCCTACCGTGACAGGGTTGCCATTATTTAACCGGTTGACGAGAGGTGCGAAGCGTGTACAGGTGGCATGGGTATCGGTGCAGCAGAGCTATCAGAGCAAAAGTTGGTCATCGGGGGAGGAGTGTAGCGCCCAAGTATCCGAGTGTTGGTTACGTCACCGGATGTCACACACAGAGGGTAGATCGGGGTGAGGAGAGTTACGTCGGCATCTCCAATTAGCCCGCTTCTGCTCTTCTAGCTTGCGATGGTTCCTCGATGGGGACTCCTCGGCATCCAACGGAGCTCTAGCATTTGTAATAAATTTAATTGAGCCTGAAAGAATTTGGCATGGATCTGCCACCAGAGGGACGGGCCCTTAGTCCAGGGCTTCTGTGGCCTGGGCGACTAAGTGAGCCCAGTTCACTAGTTGCCACTGATCGTTTAGGCTACGCCTGAGCAGCGCGGCTTATAATTGGTACTGGTTGTGTTTAGGGGAAACAACATTATACTAACACGTACACGTAGCCTCGTATGCGTTCCCGTATTCGCCGCATAAAGTGTATTTGTTTTAAAAATGTCTCCCAAGGGGATCCTCAGCGAAGAAGAGATTGCAGAGTGATGTCTTCCGCGTTCCAAAAAGGTTCGAAAAGTTTTATTGCAAATTGAAGGGCTCATGTGTAGCAGCGATTGAAACAGATAAAAAATTTCAGTGCTCAACGCCGCAAATTCGTACATCAGCAGCCATGTTCAACTGATACGCTAATAGTTACTTCGAGAAGCACTACAATAATGACACTTTTCCTTCGGTGTGCACAATTGATTGTGGTTCGAGCGGGACAGTCAGTATTTGTAGCTAAGGTGACAGTAAACTGTCACAATTGATTCATCCATCATCATCATCATTTATTAACCCTTAAGGACCCTTAACAGGGCCTTACATAAGGGGGGTGGGGAAACAGTATTGAAATAACATAAAGCAGCGAATGCTATACAGCGATGAATCAACTACAAGTACCGAGCGCGCGCACACACAAAAAGGATACACTAAAGAGCAGTGGAAAACACAAGGCAAAAAAAGAAAGGTAAAACACACATCCTACCATAGAAGGATGGGATGGAGCAAGTAATTAGGAATAAGCTAACAAGTGAAGATATACTTTGTTATAAAAAATTGACACCCAACCGGACATTGAAATACAAGACAAAGTATACAAAGCATAACGTAAATGAATTGGACAACGCCTGCATCGGAAAAATGGGGTGAGAAAACAAAAATGCGTACTTCAAGTGATATAAAGAAAAGCTCAGTTAAGGACTGCCTGAATTTTTCTGGATTTTTCTCAAGAGCAACTGCTTCGGGAAGGCGATTCCACTCTTTAATGGCTGAGGGAAGAAACGATTTATTGAATGCAAGAGTCGAACCATGAAGGCGTTGGACACTGTTGGAGTTAAACAGGCGGCGAGAAGTTCGAGCGGGTGGCAGTAACAGTGTACCATGCAGGTTAGAAAAGTAGTGATATAGCTTATGGAACAGGCTGAGACGTGAGATTCTGCGTCTTACTGCTAAAGTGGTTCAAGAGTTGATTTAATGTGGGTTAGGCTGACGTGTGTATTATAGTTTGATGAAATAAATCGGGCAGGATGATTTCGTACCGACTCGACAGAGGTAATTAAATAATCTTGGTAAGGGCTCCACATGGGAGAGGCATATTCGAGTGTGCTCCTAACGAAGGTTTCGTAGGCTATTTTCCTGATTTCCGGGGGGGACAGACGTAGTGCTTCTTTTCAAGTAACCTAGCGACCTTGAGGTATCAGTTACAACATTCAAGATATGCTCTGACCATGTCAGTTTACTGTTAATGAGGACGCCTAGATATCGGTAAGAGCTAACATGTGATAAAGCGGTCGAATTAGGGGAATGCTGAAAAATCAGATTAGTTTTTTTTGCGTGAAACAACCATGCATTTGCACTTTGAGGTATTAGGCCCCATCAACCAGCGCGAGCACCAAGTTAGAATTAGGTTTAGGTCGCGTTATAGTAATGATTGATCACTACTGTTTGAGATTCGACGATATACAACGCAATCATCAGCAAAGAGGCGAATAGATGACGTTATTCCAGATGGCAAGTCATTTATGAAGATAAGAAAAAGAAGCGGGCCAAGAACTGATCTCTGCGGGACACCGGATACTACTTGTGCTGCTGTTGAAAGCTTCCCGCCAATGACTGTGAACTGAGATCGTGCTGTTAGAAGGCTTTTGATCCATGACAAGGCAAGTGGGTCAAGATTAAGACAACTGAGTTTGGCCATGAGACGACGATGAGCAACACGATCAAATGCCTTCGAAAAATCGATGTAAATGACGTCCACAAGAACTATTGCAATCGCTCGTCCAAAACATTGCACGACAATTTAATGCATGCGTAATCGAAAATCAAGAAAGCATTAAGTAGAATATTTTCGCAGTCTTGCTTGTAGATCTGGTGCAATATCCACATACCAAGCAGTGGGATAAAAAGCGTTTCGCTTACAAAGCTACTCATCTTTAAAGGCTTCTGCATGATTCTGATTCTTAGGGGGACACCGTAGTACTTCATAGTGGGCAGAAGCGCAAAATAAATTAACGATACCCGTGCTACTGAGAGCGAGATTGCTTTTTAACCTGTCAGCAGAAAAATTATTCGAATACATTCCGAAATAATGGCAAATAAACCGTTTGAAAGCCACAGTGGTA